>NC_044911.1:28121012-28383512 GCF_001633185.2 Quercus lobata | reverse complement strand
ATGGGTTTAATATATTTAAATTAGTTTTCTAGGGTTTTTTTGGGTGTTCAATTCCGATCTCTGTTGGGTCTTGATTTGGAGAATTGAGCTGGTTTTTTTTGTGTTTTTTTAGTAGATTTAAGAAATGGGGTTTTGGATTTTGGGGCTGAGATTGTTTGGTGGCTGAGAAAATTGAGGAAACTGATAGAAAAATGAAACTTTGAAGATGTACTGCTTTAATGTTGTATAAATTGTAACGAAAGAAGAAAGTCAACTCTGGATAATGATTGTAGAACTGTTTAATTTAGTTGATCGGTTACTTATTTGGATCAAAGAATGAAATATTTAAGGAATCAGTTTAGTCTTTCTTCTCTTTTCCTTAGGGTTTTTTGTAATTAAATTGAGGGTAAGTTCCAAAGTTGAGATTGAAAATTAATAGTCTAAATTGAAATCGTAAGACCTGTATCTAGATTTAGTGTTGTCATGTTCTTCAAACCGAATAATGTACGACTTGTTAAGACTAAATTTCTAACTTGGAAAACTTTACTACTGTAGAAGCTCGATAAAAGTGTAAACCTAAACATTTTTTTTTAAAATATATATTTGCAGACATGGAAATGATGTTAGATCCAAGAATTGGGCTTTTTGCACAATTGAGTATATCGGGCTGGTTATAGCTTTTGTTTCAAGAGTTTGATTTTGAAGTGATTTGAGTTCTCACATGGAAGCAAACATAGAGGAGGCTCTTAAAGCGAAAGAGATAGCCGAGAAGCGATTTGTGGATAAAGACTTTGCAGGTGCAAAAAATTATGCCTTAAAGGCTAGATCACTGTATCCAGGACTGGAGGGTATATCTCAAATGGTGACCACATTTGAAGTTTTTATTGCTTCTGAGGCTAAATGCAATGGGGAACTGGATTATTATTCAATTCTTGGGTTGAAGCCTTTTGCTGATAAAGATGCAGTAAAGAAACAGTACAAGAAGATGGCAGTGTTGCTCCACCCTGATAAGAACAAATGTGTTGGAGCTGATGGGGCATTCAGACTTGTTTCTGAAGCATGGACGTTATTGTCTGATAGTTCTAAGAGAAGCACTTATGATCTCAAGAGAAACAAGCAACTAACATCTGGGGTTAACCAGACCAATTTATCTTCAGTCCATGCTACAGGGGTTACAGGTTTTAACAATTGTTCCAATTCCTCGAACTCTCATGGTAGACTTGACACTTTCTGGACTGTTTGCACCTCTTGTAAAGTTCAGTATGAGTATCTGCGGAAGTATGTGAATAAGAGACTCTCTTGTAAGAACTGTCGTGGTATTTTCATTGCTGTGGAAACTGGGACAGCCCCAGCAAATGGTTCTTTCCCTTATTGTCCTTGGTCACATGTGCCTGGTAATGGGTATGGTAGTCATGGGTTTGATGGGGTTACTTATATCCCGGCAAATGCTACCTTTGTTACAGGAAATGGGGTCTCAGGATTTCATTCTGGACATGGGTATGAGTATGTTTCAAACGTGTCATTTCAGTGGAGCTCCTTCTCTGGAACTTCTGCTGGAATCGTGGGTCCTAATGGACCATCTACTGTATCCACTGATGTCTATCAGGCTAATGGAAATGTTAATAAGGCAAGAGCAAAGGTTAAGTCAGGAGCCAATAGAAAGCATTCCTTGAAAAATGCTGTTGCTGTTATAAATTCACCCACTGCCTTCAGTGAACCTCCAGTACCTAAGGCTGGTAGACCCGAAAAGAAAAGGAAGATGACTGTGGGATCCACTTTGAGAAATGGGGATGAAGACAAGGGATCAAAATCTGCTTCAGAAACAGGATTGGATGATGGAAATGTGAGTAATGGACACGATCCTAAGCTTAACAATTCAAGTGAACTTCCAACCAGACGTTCTATTGCACCTACATTTGATGCTAGAAAGTTATTGATTGAAAAGGCAAGGACGGAAATTCGGAAGAAATTGGAGGAGATGAAATTGGCATCTGTGGCAGCTGCTGCTGCTAAGCAGAATGCCAAAGCACTGGCAGAAGTTGATCAATCTGGAGCTAGTGTGGAGGCAACTAAAAGAGCAGATACGGGCGCTTCTGGTCTGCTATTACAGCCAAATAAAACCAGACCAGTCTCATTAGTAGTTCCTGACCCTGACTTTCATGATTTTGACAAAGATAGATCAGAGGAATGCTTCAAGCCTAAACAAATCTGGGCTTTATATGATGAAGAAGACGGTATGCCACGCTTGTACTGTCTGATCCGTGAGGTCATCTCAGTCCAACCATTTAAGATTCATATTGCCTACTTGAACTCTAAAACTGATAGCGAGTTTGGGTCGGTCAACTGGCTGGATTGTGGGTTTACTAAATCTTGTGGCAATTTTAGGGCATGGACCTCAGATGTTGTTGACCAAGTTAATGTTTTCTCTCATCTTCTTAGCCGAGAAAAAGCTGGTAGGGGAGGTTGTGTTCGGATATACCCCAGAAGTGGAGACATTTGGGCTGTTTACCGGAATTGGTCACCAAAGTGGAACAGATCAACCCCAGATGAAGTGAGGCACCAGTATGAAATGGTGGAGGTTATTGATGATTACTCTGAAGAGCTAGGGGTTAGTGTAGCTCCCCTTGTCAAATTGGCTGGATTTAAGACAGTATATCGAAGAAATACGGACAAAAAGGCCATTCAATGGATTCCACGAAGGGAGATGTTACGCTTTTCACACCAGGTGCCATCTTGTCCACTTAAGGAAGATAGGAGTGATTTGCCAGATAAGTGTTGGGATCTAGATCCGGCTGCAACTCCAGACGAGCTGCTTCATGCTGTTCCAGAAGGAAATGCATAACATGCTAGTCAAGCAGGAACTGAAGATCAGTTTGAAGTTCATTTTAGTATTCTTTAGACAAATTTAGATTTAACTGTACAAATATGTCGCTCACACTTGGTTAGAGGCCAATGCAACATTAACCCCAAATGGTTTTAAGGGGTGCAATGTTTACTGAGTGAAACTCGTGTCTAGAATATTATTAATTCTTAATGACTGTTGTTTACAAACATTTCTTGTCAATGATAGATATTTGTAACACTTAATGAGTAGTCCTGGCAAATCAAGATCTCAAACGAATTGCAATGGTGCACTCAAACTCAAGTTGGCATGTTGCAGTTTTTTGGTAATTCCACCATCTTCTGCATCTCCTCCCCCACCCCCCCCCCCCCCCCCAAAAAAAAAAAAAAAAAAAAAAAAAATCTTGCAAAGCTGGCAACAAAAAGCCCTGCTATCAGCTGGGGTTGTTTATTTACAATGACTAGGACTTTAAGTACTAAACTGATATCTCCTGCACAACTTGTTCTCTTCATTAATGTTTTATTGAATTTCTTAACAAATAAAGCCCAGCAAGAAGTCAAGAACCTAGTAGCTAGGGTAATAACGCAATTGAGAATGCAAGTTGTTAACTTTACCAAAATTGTGCAACGCTTGCATCCTCCTAGGACCTCCTTGTGTAAGGAGCGATGAACAAGTTGATGAACACTGTCTTTAGACTCCTTTTGGATTTCCCTTTAAAATGTGTGGACACAACTTGGAGAAATAGAAAATTAAAAGTATCCTAAAGCCCGGATAACAATGTCAAAGTGATTCCGAAGCTTTGTTTGAGAGTTCATAAGGAATGGAATAGAATAATCATAAGGAATAGAAATGAATATGCTATATTTAAGTAAGGAAATAAATGAAAAAGAAAAGAATAAAATAGAATTAAATAACTTTGTTTGGATGTTTTAAAATAAATGAATGAAAGGTAAGTAACCTTGTTTGAAAGTAACATAAAGGAAAATGAATGAAATAATTTTATGATATCATTATTAATACTATTAGACCTCTATTTTAAAATAAAAAACTAAATCTATAGGAGTATTTTGGGAGTTTTAGTAAAAAAATTTATTGTCATTTTTTTTGGTTGTGTCAATTGCTTTTTTTTTTTTTAATTTCCTTCTATGGTTTTTAGTCCTTTTCCTTTTCCTTCTCCTTTTTTTCTTTTTCCTTTAGTTTTTAGTCCTTTTCCTTAAAAAAAAAAAAAAAAAAAAATCCTTCTTTGGTTTTTTTTGTTATTTTCAATACTTTTCATTTGGTTCGTGCTTATTTTTTGTTCATCAGTATTTTTTTTTTCTTATTTGATTTTTTTTTTATCTATTAGGGGCATGAAAGTAAATTTATACAATCTATATTTTCTATCCTCCACTTTTCTACTGTCAAACCAAACACATGAGGGGAAACTAAAACCTTTTTTATCTTTCCACTTTTCTATCCACTTTCCATTTTCTATCCTCCCATTTTTCCAATCCTTCAACCAAACAGACCCTAACTGTTTCCTCCTACCTATTTGATTCCTTCTTAAACTCCTAAACAAAGGAATGCATTTTCCATTCTCTCCATTAAAACTCCCAAACAAAAGAAGGAAATAATATTCTAAAATTATTCTTTTTGTTCCTTTCCATTTCATTCGTTTCCCACCTCCTAAACGATCAGTAATGGATGATTGAATCACATCCAAGAATGGAAGTGGATATGGTTTAGGCCTAGTTGTGAGGAATGAGAAAAAGGACCTAGTAGTTGTTGTGAACAGAAAAATGGTTGACCAAATTTTGGGAAACAAGAGGCAAAAGCCACGGCTCACAGTCATGCAATTAAGATTGTGAAAGAATCTGGCTTTCATGATGTCATATTCCAAAGCTATGTAAAGGAAAATTTTATACAAAGTGAAGTACCTGTTTGTATGTACCCTATATAACTATTTAGCACATGCTCACTATTAGGATTGAATGAGAAAAATTCATAACAGAGAGGGCAGTGCTGAACAGCACTCAAAGGAGGCCAATCAACACTTCTACCTTGCATGTTGATAGACACTCATTAGTCATTAGATTGGTTTGAAATATGCATCGTGGCTTCCTCTTACTCCCATGCATGCGATTCAACCCTAAGGTGGCAGCTTGGAGCTAAGTTGGATGAAATTTCAAAGGTTAAACATGTTAGGGTTAGTTTCACATTAGTTACTTGGAGATATACAAGCTGGAGGGTTTTTTTTTTTTTTTGGAGAAAGAGTTAGTTAGGGTTTTTAAGAACAGGTATCACAATAATAACATGTGTAAATCTCTAGTATCACATGATAAATTTGTAAGTCAATAAAGCGGAGCCATGTGAGCCAATTACATTATAATTATATTAGGGCTATAATTGTATAAATAAGTGCTTGTAACTCTCATTTCTCTCATGGAATAAAGAATTCTTGTTTTGATGCTTAGTTTTGTTTCTCTCTTACTAGTTCTTTTTTGGCGAAAATACATTTTTGGTTCCTATATTTTGGGCCTAATCTGATTTTGGTCATTAAATTGATTTTGCACCTACCTCAGTCCCTGAAAACAGAAAATCATTTCCATTTTGGTCCCCACCGTCAACCCACTTACAGAAAAGTCCTACATCACAAATGGAGTATACTATTGGCACATTAAATGCTGACGTGGCTAATAAAATAATAATAATAAATTTTATTTTCCATTTAAAAAATACCAAGTTAGTATTTTAATTTTAAAAAAACCATGTCAAAAAAACAATAAAACAAAATTATAAACTTATGATTTTTTTAAAAATAAAATAAAATAATTAATTAATTAAATTTCTTTTTCTTTTCATTATTATTATTATTATTTTGGAAGAACGTGTTCTTCCCAGAACATGATTGTTCATGTTCTTGAAACCCAACAAACCAATAAAAAAAGAAGATCAAAATAGTGAAACCAAAACCAAAACAGAAGCCACCAATTTGAGATTAAACTGATCAAACCCATATGAAAAAAAAATTCAAAACCCATCAACCCATATGAAACCAAAACCAAATCAAACCCATCAAACCAATCAACCCATCTATCACCACAAATCTCTACCTTCGTTTCACAACCACCAACCACTACCGATCTCAACCTCACCTATCAAATCACCTATCTTAGCCTCTCTCTGTCTCTCTCTCTCTCTCACATCCAAGTTTCTCAATTTCACATCCACCCCCACCCCCACCCCCACCATCGATCTCCACTTCGACTACTGACCACCCACCCCATGGAAACCCAGGAAAAGAAAACAAGAAAGAAGAGAGAAGGATTGAGAGTTTGAACAAAGTCAAAGAGAGGGATTTGAAAAGATAGAAGGAAAAAAAGTCAAATTAAGAGAGAGAGAGAGAGAGAGAGAGAGAGAGAGAGAGCTTGAACAAAGAAAGAAGAAAAAGAAAAATACAAACACACAGACTCACCAAGAGAAAGAGAGCAAGTTGTGGATTTGGAAAAAGTGAAGTAAAAGATATATACAAACAAAACACAAAAACCAAGGGAGATAGAGAAGAGAGAATCAAATATTTGAAAAGAAAGAAGAAAAAGAAAGATACCAAACACAAGAACCAAGAGAGAGAGAGATAAGATTTATTTATTTTTTTTTCTTTTTTGGTTTATCTTAAAAGAAAGAAAAAGAAAAAGAAATAGATACAAACACAAACACAGACCCACCAACATAAGTGAGAAGAAGTGTTAATTTAGTGTTTGTTTCTTAAGAAAATTCAAGAAAAATTGAAATAGTTGCTATAAATTTTTTTTCTCAAACTTTCAAATTGAAAAAGTTTTTTGTTTTTGAATTTTTTGAATTTAAATTTTAAAAATTATTTTTATTTTTTATTAATTTATATGCTAACATGGCATTTTTTAAGTGTCAAATAATTATTTTATTATTATTTTATTATCCACATTAGCATTTAGTGTGCCGATAGTGCACTTCGTTTGCCACGTAAGACTTTTCTGTTAGTAGGTTGATGGTAGGGACCAAAATGGAAATGACTTTCCATTTTTAGGAGTTGAGGTAGGCGCAAAATCAATTTAGGTACCAAAATGAAATTGGGCCCAAAATGTAGGGACAAAAAGTATATTTTCACATTCTTTTTTAACGTTATTTTTATTAGATTACCTAGAAGATATCTCATCTTGGAGAATGTGACTAAAAAAATCACAATCATTTTCATCATTCATCGATTACGGGCAATTTGTCCATCAAAACCATCATTACTCATTTTCATTCTCTCCATTACCAAACCCTAGTTGCATTTCCAATCAAGAACCCTTATCAATGATCACCACTCATAGGAACCCAAGGCATACCCAAATTGGCCAACACTTAAACACCTACCCCTAGCCTTCAACTCAAAAAATTCTCACATCAAACACCAATTCTCTATCATTTACAAGCCATACCTAAAACCTCTATTCATCAAAACCCTAATTCCCTACCTTTCCTTATCAATATTCCACTTGAATCTTTGAAAGGACACCCACTCACAATTGTGTTCCTATCATTCATATCCTTGATTAAGCTAAAATCAAGGATAATTAGCATGTCCTTGATTTTAGTATCTATAGGGCCTCTTTGTGCTTTTGGGTTAAAGTCTTTTTTGTTGTGGGTTGGAAAGTTAGGCTTGGCCCACTATCCTAGCAGGACCTTGTTAAGGAGCTAGTTTGTGCACAAGACAAGTATCCCAAAAGAAAGACAACAAATAGCAATAAATGCATAAGTATTGTGGGGGCCCTTTTTGTGTTATTGGGTTAGGGCTCGTTCTGCTGTGCTTAAGCCTATTGGGTTATGGGTCAGAGAGTTGGGGCTGGCCAAATACCTTAGCAAGTCCATGCTACAGGCCAATTTGTGCACAAACCGAGCGTTCCCAATGTGGAGACAAAGTAAAGAGTGCTACAGCATACCAAGTATCATAGCAAACACGACAAACGACGCAACAGTAAAACAACTGATACAGCAAATATAATAAAAGATACCATGGTAAAACAAATGATATAACGAATATAATGGAAGATGCCACGGCAAAAACAACTGATACAGCAAATATAATTAAAGAGGCTATGGCGAAACAACTAATACAACAGAAAGAATGATGAAAAATACTATAGCACAACAACTAATATGGTCAAATAATAAAAGATGTTACAGTAGAACAACTGATATAGCAAATATAATAAAAGATGCAACGGCAGAACATCGATCACAATTTCTAACAAATCATGTTACTTCTATTCACGATCAAGATCATGGGCCAGATCTTTCAGCAGGAAATGAACCAAGAAGGAACTCGAACCCCAACTTAAACAACCTTGTCATAGGCTTCTACCATCAGAGTTGTGAGATTCTAGAGAGTGGGTTTGTCAAGAGGGAGGGAAAATATGGTCAATTGATGCATGCCTTTTCCTATTGTGTTTTCCCTTTTCTATCTTTATCTCTTATTTCCTTCTTTCTTTTTCTTAGTCTTTTTTCTTTCTTAGTCTTTTCTTACTGTTATCTCACCGTCCTTTTCTTTTTCATCTATGGATGCTGCCCATCTTTATAGTAGCCTAATTTCATAGGATTTCTCCATTTTACCCCTAAGGCTTCACCAAATTTTTTTGGTTTATTATGGGCATCCCTTCAGGATTATCCATCAACCCATTGGTTACCTAGCCATTACCACCATTGGGTAAGCTCAGTGTATTCTCATTCTTCCATTACCCATCCCATGACAAAATCTCTGTTTGTTTGTTCTTGCTATATGCTTCTCACTCCTTACTTGAATGGATAAGGACTTGGTTCTCTCACTACCTACCTTTATGGCATGCATCCAGTGGTCCAGCCGTTTGCTACCTCTTTTGGGCAAAATGCAATCCCAACAAGGCATTTACCCAAAAATAGTTACAACTGGAAATCCAAAATAGACTCTTTTCCCCTCACCACCAAACCATACCCTTAAATCCCTTAACTGTGGGCCCACCTCTCCTATATTGGCTAGATACAAGTAGGTGGTACTTCGGCCCTTCTGTGCTTGTTCCACTATCCTTTGCGTTTGTTTTCATTTATTCCCACGCCATTTATGATGTTCTTGTCGTGTCTCATTTTGCTGTATGCCTCTTCTATTCGGGCGTATCTTCCACGAAACAAAGGGCATGAGCTTTTAAGCTTGCATTATTTCTTCATGGGCTTGCATATTGGCTTGATATAAGTTCTTTCCCAACCAACTCGTTGGGCTTTTGCCCTCCTTTCTTATTTCCTCGAGCCCAATGGCCCTTTGTTGACACCCTATTTTGCAACCCGTATTTAACCTCACATGGAAGGTAAAATGGTAATTTCACATTGAAAATATGCATCTTGATTCTGGTCATTAGATCCTTAATCTCATTTTACCAAAGTAATCTTGATGTTGTAATGATTAAATTGACTGGTCATGAGCCCTAATCGGACCATTGGATTGAAAGTTATCATCAAATCAAGTTTTAATGGCTGAGATGCACTATCACAAATTGAGTCCGACTATATGTGATTATGAACAATTGATTTCAATTGGTTATAAGTATAATCAATTTGAGATCGATGATGTGTCATAATTTGATTGGTTAGGACTACATTTTATGGTAGGGTTGCACACACCTAATTAACTAGATAGTTAAACATTAATTATTCAATAAGTAATTTGTTCAATTATCTTTTAATTAGAGTAAATTTGGAACCAATTAAGTCTGAAATGGGAGTGATTGGAGCCATTTAATGTTAATTGGGAGCTAATTTGGGACCTATTGGTGTTAATTGTGCTAAAACCATTTTCTAACAAATGACCTCTGCTCACCATTTCATCAATATCTCTCATAATATTTTAAATTTGTGAATGAGGTTAATTTTCCCAGAAACTAGACATCCGGGGTTTCAATTTGAGCACAAGAATGAGACAATTCCGATCAGAATTGAGGCAGATATGATTTTTCAAAGTTGGCTCTATAGGCTGTTACAGCATCTATGGGAAAACCGAATTTTGGCTTGCTCCTCACTCCCCCCAATCTTTCCATTTAATACACCAGATTTCTCCCAAGGCTAAAATAAGGTCTAGGTTCATAATTCTTTGTCAATCCTCATTAAATGACCTTCCATTCATATTTCCTCCACCACTACTATATAAACCCCTCATCTCTTTCATTCCAAGACACAAAAAATCCCCCTCTCTTCTCTTCTCTTGAGTTCTAGTGAAGTTGAGTAGTCTTGTCATATCTTGGTCTTCCTGAGACTCAAGGTATTGAGTGAGAGTCACTCTCCCTCTCCTAGCTCTTCTTTTCCTCCACCCTTAAGACTTCCATCAAGAATCCCCTCCTTCATTATATGGATCTTGCATGAAGGTATAATCCCCTTCCCTAACTATTTGTTTATATTGCCATGATGAGAATTTAAGATTAAAGCATGATAATTCCCTTGAATATGTTTGAATGTTCTTAATTGTTCTTATGTGTTCTTCACATGTTCTTAGTTGTTCATCACATATTCATGCATATTACTATATTTAATCTTAAATCCACATCAAAAATATGAAAAACATATTTGTTTAGTAATTCTTTCAAATCCTTGAATCTAGGTTATCACTATCTACACACATTCACTAGAGTTTATTTTTCAATCCAAATGTCATGCTTAATAAATTGAATTAGGGTTTATCACATGCACACACATTAAATGCAACATACAAATTGATTTACATATTGGATGATGTGATATGAATGTTGACCACCATAGTCTAGAAGACCGGTTTCACCGAGCAAGGTGAGTGCCTAACACCTTCCCACCTTGTAACATAGCTTTCGAGCTTAGATCAAGGGTTAAGTAGATCAAATGCTTATCCATGTAATTTTTTATTTTTAGATTGTAACTAGGAAACAGAGCTATGTACTTTATCTTAGATTGTATCTAGGACCAAAGCCATATAATTTTCCAATGATCAATGTAAATTCAATTTCAAATTAATAAAATGAGGAATTTTTCATTCATGATTTTCTTATTTTTCCAGTAATTAAATAAGTGGCGACTCCATTGTAAAACCCTTAATCTAAAGGGAAAAATATAATTAGTCGAACCTCCATTTTGAGAGGCAATAATAAGACTCCACCCATTCATATGAGTTTGTTCCAACACATCATAAAAACGGGCTGGGGGCGTGGTCTCTCACACCCCTTTTCTCTTTTTTTTTTTGTGTCCATGGGCCTGTTGGCTATTATTTCCTGCCACGTTAGCCCATTAGGCGTTTACCTCTCTTATTGGACTTTCATAGCTCATTTACTTTATCTTTTACCTTCTATTGTACTCATAGGCCTATTGGCCACTATTCCTGTCATGTTGACCCATTGAGTTTTTTACCTCTTTTTTGAGTTTTCATAGTCCATTTACTTTACTTTTACCTCTTGTTGTACCCATGAGCCTGCTGGCTACTATTCCTGCCACGTTGGCCCATTTGGTTTTTTACTTCTTTTCTTGGGTTTTCATGACCCATTTACTTTACTTTTACCTCTTGTTGTGCACATGGGCCTACTGGCTGCTATTCTTGCCACGTTGGCCCATTGGGTCTTTCTACCTCTTTTCTTGGGCTTTCATAGCCCATTTGCTTTCATCATGTTTCTTCCATTCTTTTCCTCTTTCATCTTTCTTCACTATTGGGTTTTTTTGCTGTTGGGCTCTTTGTCAAAAACGAGTATCAACAAGTATGAATTCGCATATATCTGTACACTTATATATAAAGGTCTTAATATATGTATTATGGCAGAAAGGTTAATCAGAGAAAACAGTAAGCGTATCTAAACCAGCATAATATAAATGATGGGTTTTTTTTTTTCGCAAAAAGTGAACTAAAGAGAACCCGAACACCAACTTGGACAACCTTATTATTGGATTATGCCATTAAAGTTGTGCATTTTGGAGAATGGGTTTGGATAGCTACTTCTGGTTTTGTCGAGATTACAAAGAATGGGTTTACCGTGAGAGGGAGGGAAAAGATTGCCTACTCATGCACGCCTTTTCTGTCGTATTCACTCTTTTACCTTTCTAAGTTTTACGTAATTCTTTCTCTTTTCTCTCTTTTTTCCTTTTCAGACCTTTGTATTCATTGCCTTAGTTGTTCTCTCCCTTCCATTTATGGTTACTGTTCCTATTTATACTAGATTAGTCCTAGGTGATTTCTCTCTTTTGTCCTCGTTGCTCACCAACCATTTTTGTCTACAGTGAATACCCTCTTAGAAGTGCCAACTATCTTATTGGTCATTTGGCCTCCACTACACCTGGGCATGCCCAGAACTTTCTCTCTCTTCTACTACCTATCCCACGACAAATTCTTACTCATTTGGTTCTACCGTAAGTCTTCCTTTCTCTTCCCAACAAGTAAAGCTTTGAGTCTCTCTCTACCTATCTCTCTAGCATGCATTAAGTAATCCTAGCCATCTGCTACCTATTTTGGGAAAGATGCCTTCCTAGCAGAGCACCTCTCAAAAGAGGTCGTGGCTAGATATCGGAAATAAGCCATTTTCCCCCCTTCACCAAACCACACCCTTTGTGTCCGTTGATCGTAGGCCCACCCCCCTTCCATTGGCTAGGTACAGGTTGGTGCTACTACCTAGTTTTGTCTCATTTTGCTTCTTCATTAAGTCTAAAGCCCTTTACAAGTATTTTTCCCTTATAAGGAACGGTGTGGGCTTATTGGGTTTGCCCTATCTCTCCCTTAGGGCCTGTGGGCCTCTTAGGGTTTTTTCTTTGTTGTTTTATACTAATTCCTACTGGCTTGGCTTGTTGGGCCTTTTTCCTCTTCCCCTTTCAAGGCCTATTCTCTTTTCTCTTGAAGAGGGCCATCTCACTGTGGCTAATTCTTCCACATGGCTTATAGGTCAATATGTCCCACTCCTTGCTCCTCATAGGTATGCCTTCTCTTTGGCTTCCACAACCCAATTGTTCCTATCGTTGTTTCCTAATCTTTTTCTTTCTTTCCTTTAACTTATTTCTGGGCTTTTCTGCTGTTGAGTCCCTTTTATCAAAAATGGGTATCAACAGTATCAATCAAGTCTCTCTAGTTCAACAACATGATCTATATATTCAAGTCCTCTTGTATATCTCACTGTTAAAAATAAAAATAGAAAAGAAGAAGAGGTTATTCATAATTCTCTCTCTCTCTCTCTCTCTCTCTCTCTCTCTTCTTATTTTTTAAAATATAGTCTAAGAAGCATGAACATTCCAAAACCTTCAGCGGGTTTGTTTCAAACACTCTTGCATACGTGTGTTCGGTGTGTTGTGAGGAAAACAATAATATATATATACATATATATATATATATATATATTAAAGTCCTTTGGTTTTAGATTTGTTTCTAAAGATTTTGATAATTTTTATTTAATTTTAAAAAATAATTATAAACAAATAAAATCTACCTAAAGATGTATATTAATTAATCCATCAATTATCATATCCTATTACGCCGTGTCTTAATTTTTCAAGAATTGTAGTGTTATCATATCCCACGTCATATGTTGTCCATGTCCTCGTATCGATGTCTTTATAGTGTATATTGCCTTACCTTCTGGAAGTTCTTTTGCCAATAAGTTTAGAGTCATAAAAAAATTTCATAATTGTCAAAATGGTAAGTTGTTATTGGTAGGTGAAAAAGTAATATAAATAGTGGGTTCATACTAAAACCAATAAAAATTTCTTGTGAAACTTGTTGTGTTAGAAACATTATTTTACCTTCATGTTAAGTTAGCTCAATGTGTGCTAGATCTAATAGAGTTATTAAGTATTACTATATGACTATTCCTTTGAGATTGATAACACAATTGGTCTAGAAGAGGAGATTCCTAATTAGCAAGGATTCCATAATAATGTAACACTAACTGAAAGTTCAATTAGTATGTAAAACACTAATAAATGTTTAGACCCCCAAATACAAAATAACCAACACAAGCTTATATTCAAACAATATATGTGTGGGAAATGAAATATAAGCAATACCTAATTTGGCAAGCTACTTTAACACATAATTAATCACAAACACAGTAGCAATTAATGATTAAAGAGTAAGGGAAGAGAGATGCAAACATAAAGATAACACCGGTACGTGTTATCGAAGAGGAACCCAAAGAACTCGACGAAAAACCTCTCCGCTGCCCTTCAAGCGGTCAAATGATCCACTAAAGAATATAGTTGGGATACATGAATAGTAGAAGACTCTCCAAGTCTAATCTACCCAATGCAACTAAGCCCTCCAAGCTTCTTGCTCCAACAGGGTTACGCCTAACCTTGTCTTCTTTAACTTCCCAGATCTCGCAATAAGTCCATTACATCAACCAAGTAAATTGGTCATCTCTGAACTGCTTCCCAAGCACCAAAATACCTCCTCACAGATATGGGTATGGTGAGATAATGATTTGGCAAAATTTGCCTCTCAAGGATATGTTAATGGAGAGGGTGAAAGTAGAGGAATTTGGAGAATCAAATTATAAAGATTGTGGATGAGTTAATCTTATTTTTCTCTAGGGTTTCTCTCTCAAAATTCTCTCTGAAATCTCACTACATTTCATGGGTATAAGGGTATTTATAGTAGTGTATGTGAGGAATGTGAAAAGTTAGGTTTCATCCAAATAGGGCATTCTGGTGACTCAAGCCTCGCAACTGGAATGAGTCATGAGTTTGAGTTGTGAGCTAACTACGTAGCTAGACTGTATATTTTTGTCCTGTAGTATTCCAGCTCTCGTGACCCTCCAGTTCCCTGCATGCTTCACATGTGTGCCACTTTGGCGACTTGCCAATCGCAAGTTAGTCGCGAGACTCCTTTGATTTGCACACATCTTAAGTTTTTTTCACACTCTTTCACACACAATCCTTACATGATTCCCACCTAAATACAGGGTTTCTAATTGCTAAAATACAAGCAAATTTGGCATGGAATAAAACCAACACATGATTGAATAAATTCACCCTTACACTAACCAATAATTCTAGAGTCACAAATAATTTCACAAATACTGATGTGGTAAGTTGTTATTTGTAGATAAAAATGAAATACTAGTGATGAGCCCACATGAGGAGAAAGTATTCTGTATCAAATGATATTATGTCAGAGGTATCAAAATTTAATAAATGAAAGACATGTTTGCACACACAACAAAAAAAAACAAAAAAAAAAAAAAAAAAAAAAAAACGAAAACAAAACAAAAACAAAAACCAAAAAAAAAAAAAAAAAAACAAAAACCAAAAACAAACAAACTACCTCACTAACAACTGAAAGACGTGTTAGTGAATAGTTATTTTTGAACACTTGATTCTTGTTTATTGAATTTTGATACAGATAAGGTGGTATTACTTGATACAAAAAAATTTTCCCATATGAAAACCAATATAAACTTATCAACTCAACTATTATGAAAATTAGTATATTTGTAGCATAATTGTAGGGATGACAATTTTTTTCCCGCCACACCTTGCTTCACCTTGCAAGGTGTTCCTTGTCCCATAGAGGTGGTTGGGCAAGGACGGGGCAAGATTTTCTCCCCGCACACTGAGGTGGGGCAAGGCAGGAACAGAGTCAGCTTAAAAAATTTAGGAGCTTAGGCGAAAATTTTTATATATAAATATTAATTGCAGGGACAATGGGTCCAAAAATATATGTTAGGCCTTGGCCTTGTCCAATAAGGTCAGTGGTCCGAGGATAGATCAATAGTAAGGAAGACGTAAGACTTTGAACTTCTCGAGTCAACTATGACTGTAGAGGTAGGCTGAGGAGGAGTATCACCCAGCTAAACGAAGAAGGGGTTAGAAGGTGAGGTCTATTATCCAGAGTGACGTTCCAGGAAGTTCTGTTGATAAGGATATGCTCTGTGAACGTACAGGACAAAATGGGAGTTGAGAAATATCTGGGGGAAAGCTTCTACTACCGCATTAAATGCTCTGTAGCTAACTCTTTAAATCCATTAATGAGAAAATAATATCTGAACAATACTTTTCAGCCTTACAGCTACCCCCAAAGACTTTAGGAGGATGCTAATGGGACAAGTATCAACACAAGTAATCTAATGTCCACGTGGAGAGTAGAGATGAGATGGGAGATATGGTATATAATAAGGAGAATGACCTAAGAGAAAAGGATCGAGAAATAGAGAGAAACACTATAGCGATTAACAACTAAACTTGTAATCAAACTTGAGAATCAATATATAAGAACTGATCTTTTCAGACTATGCCAAGGACAATTTTCTTTAGATTAAACTATTCTATCTACATTTTCTTGTCATCTGAATCCATTTTACTTGTTGACTGATTCAGTAAAACTCAGTTTTCCAACCCACTCTCTACAAATTCATTGTATTGGGCTAGGGCCTAAGTTCATGGATCGAATTGATAAGTATAAGTGGGTCGAGGAGGACCAACAGTAAGGTAAGGGGAAAGGCAAGGTTATCCCTTAGGAGAGAAGGGATTTCAATTCAAACCGCTACAACAATAATAGACCCCGAAGGGATTTTGCTGGGCAATCTGGGTCTACAGCTCCTCAAGCGGTTAACATGATGTTCTGAGAGTCAGTGCATCAAGTCTTGGAGAAAATCAAGAATGAGCCATACTTCAAATGGCCAAACAAGATGGAAGGAGACCTTATGAGGTGCAATCAAAGTCTTCATTACTAATACCACCAGGAGTGAGGGCATACCACTGAGGACTGTAGAACTCTGTGGAACCATCTAGAGCAACTGGTTAGAGATGGAAGGTTACAACAGTTTTTGTATTGGCCCAATGGGTAAAGAGACCAAGCAAGATCAAGGGCTCAAGGGAACGCTTCTTCAAGGCCCCCTCTAGGTACAATTAATGTCATCTTTGCTGCTCTTGTGAGAACTGGCTCGCAGCCCTCCAGGGTGATGTCTGTAGCTCGGCCATCCCCCGAAAAATCTAATCCTAAGTCGAAGAGGGCTAGAATGTAGGTTCGACCGGCGTTGAGTTTTTCAGATGAGGATAAGGTTGGAACCATACAGTCACACGATGATGCTCTAGTAGTCACACTCAGGATAGGAGGGTATGATGTGTACAGAGTGTTGGTAGACCAGGACAGTAGTGCAGAGATAATGTACCCTAACTTATACAAAAGGCTAAACTTGAAGCCTGAGGATTTGACAGCATATGATTCACCCTTGGTAGGCTTTGATGGAAAAGTCGTTATTCCAAAGGGTTAGACTAGACTACCGTGTAAGCAGGTTCTGAGGTAGTGGAGGTCGACTTCATGTGGTGGATGCTTATTCTCCCTACACGGCCATTGTGGCAAGACCTTGGCTCCATGCCTTGGGGGTAGTCTCTTCCACCTTACATTTGAAGGTAAAATATTCGTTCGGTGACCAGATTGAAGAGCTTGTTGGGAGTCAATCCATGGCTAGGCAGTGCTTAGTGGCTGCAATTATGCACCAGCCTGAAGTTGAGTCTACGGCCTCTACTGATAGGGGCTCATAGCAATCAAGGATTCCGGTCCTATCTAAGGATGCAGTGTCGGAAGGGACAAAGTGTGAGAAGCTGGAAGAAATTGATATAGATGGTGATTCGGAGAAGTTCTTTTAGGTCGGAGCTTAACTGCCTCCTCGGGAAAAGGAAAGGTTGATAGTATTTCTTAGAGAGAATGTTGATGTGTTTGCATAGAATGCTTATGAAGCTCCTAGGGTGGATCCAAACTTCATTTTTCATCATTTGAATGTCAATCTAGCTGTCCTCCCTAAGAAGAAACCACCTCGACGCTCATCTAAAGAACATTCTGATGCCGTCAAGGAGGAGATGAACAAGCTTAAGTAGGTTGGGGCTATTAAGGAAGTGTTCTACCCTAAATGGTTGGCCAATACAGTGGTAGTAAAGAAGAAAAGTGGAAAATGGTGAGTATGCATGGATTTCACAGACTTGAACAAGGCCTGTCCAAAGGACCCTTTCCCCATGCCTCGGATTGATCAACTAGTGGACGCAACTGTAGGCCATCCTCGGATAAACTTTTTGGATGCCTTCTAGGAGTACCACCAAATACCACTGGTTTTGGGTGATCAAGAGAAAACAACTTTTGCCACCCCCACTAGAAATTATCACTACAAAGTGATGTCTTTTAGTTTAAAGAATGTGGGGGCTACCTACTAGAGGATGATGAACAGAATGTTTGAGCCACAGCTAGGAAAAAAAATTGAGATTTATATAGACGACATGGTGGTCAAAAGTAAGTTAGAATTTGATCATGTTAACGACCTTGAGAATATCTTCGAGATCTTAAGGAGGCACAAGCTATGCCTTAATGCTTCTAAGTGCTCTTTTGGTGTTGGTTCAAGAAAGTTCTTAGGCTATATGGTCACTCACCGTGGAATTGAGGTAAATCCCGATCAGATTAAGGCAATTAACAGTTTACAACCACCTCAAAATTCCAAAGAAGTCCAGAAGTTAACAAGAATGACTGCTGCCTTAAACCGATTCATCTCTCGGTCAGTAGACAGTTGTAGACTTTTCTTTCGGTTATTGAATAAGTGGAAGGGATTCGAATGGAGCGAGGAATGCGTCCTGGCTTTCTAGCAGTTGAAGGAATACTTTTCTCGGCCACCTATTATGTCTAAACCCGAGGTGGATGAGGTTTTGTTTGCTTACATTGTAGTGGCCTCCCATGTTGTGAGCTTGGAACTGGTACAGGTTGATAGTGGTGTGTAGAGTCCAGTTTACTACGTGAGCAAGTCACTACACGAGGCCGAGGTTTGTTACCTACCGCTGGAGAAGGCCATTTTAGTAGTGGTGCATGCTATGCGTAAGCTCCCCCACTACTTCCAATCGTATATGGTTATTGTCCTAACCCAACTTCTGTTCAAATCTTTACTCCGAAGGGCTAACTATACAGGGAGGATTGCCAAGCGGGGTACAATCCTAGGGGCTTTTGATATCAAGTACATGCCTCGTACCTCTGTCAAAGGTTAAGTCCTTGCTAATTTAGTGGCCGAGTTTGCTGAATCCCCATTAGAAGAGAGAATGGAGAAACAGGACATGGATGAAAAATCGGTTGGGTCAGTCTCCTTATTGGAAACTTTGTCTTGGAAGGTATACGTTGATGGTGTAGCGAATCACAGAGGATCTGGAGTGGGGCTAGTTTTGATATCTCCTGAGAGGATCATAATTGAAAAATTCTTGAGATTAGGCTTTTTGACCACAAATAATGAAGTTGAGTATGAAGCTCTGTTGGTAGGAATGATCATGATTCAGAAAATGGGTGGAAAAGCAATGGAGATATTCTCCGATTCAAGATTGGTTATTGGCCAGGTAGGGGGAGAGTTGGAAGCTAGAGATCTCAGAATGTAGGAGTATTTGAACCAGGTTAGACACTTACAGTCAGGATTTGAGTCTTTTAATTTATCGCAAATCCCTAGATGTAGAAATACACATGCTGACTCTCTTGCCACGCTGGCAACCTCCTCAGTACAAAGTTTATCTCGGGTGATCCTTTTGGAAGACTTGTGTAAACCTACTGAAGTAGGGAAAAACATAGCTTATATTCATCAGATTAGAGTGGGTCTTAGCTAAATGGACTCTATTGTGCTATTCCTTAAAGAAGACATCTTTCCTAAAAACAAATCCGAGGCCGACAAGGTGCGAAGAAAAGCTCCTCAGGGTTGAAGTTAAACCATTGGCAAATATCAGGGACGTGGATGCTAAGAGATTTGTTTGGAAAAATATTATCACTCAATTTGGGATCCCTCATACGCTTATTTCAAACAATGGACTTTAATTTGATAGTAAAGCCTTTAGGAGGTACTACTACGACCTGGGAATTACGAATAGGTATTCCACTCCAGCTTATCCATAGGGGAATGGACAGGCCGAGGCTATCAATAAGGTCATTGTGAGTGGACACAAGAAAAGATTGGATGATGTGAAGGGAAAATGTGTGAAAGAGCTGTCACACGTCCTTTGGACATATCGAACCACCCCGTGTAGGTCAACAGGGGAGACACCCTTTTCAATGACTTATGGAGTCGAGGTTATTATTCCTCTGGAGACTGGATTCCCCACACTAAGAATGAGTTCTTTCACTTTGAGCAGAAATGATGGGCTATTGGAGAAGAGTTTAGACTTAATTGAAAAACGAAGAGAAAATGTCATGGTCCAATTGGCCTATTATCAACACAAGCTTAAGTAAGGGTATGACGACAACGTGAAGCTAAGGCGACTGGCACCTGGAGACTTGGTATTAAGAAAGGTTTTAGGTATTGCCAAGAACCCAGCCTAGGGAAAGTTAGGGTCTAACTGAGAAGGGCCATACCGCATCACTTTAGTGGCTGGAATAGGTGCATATTATTTTAAAGATCTAAATGAAAACGTTGTACCACGCCCCTGGAATGTAAGCAACCTGAGAATGTATTATTATTAATAAAAGATTTCTTTACCATATTTTGGTTTATTACATTATGTGTTACACGTTCTACTACTTGTTCAAATATCAAACAGAACCTTGGTCATACCTAGCCCTCCAGACCACATACCTTGGGTAAATTGATATTTTAAGTTATTTCATTAAGTTTTAAACAGAATCTTAGTCATGCATGGTCTCTTAAATTATGCACTTTGGGTAAATTAATACTTCAGTTCATTTTACTAAGTGTTAAATAGAACCTTAGTCATGTCTGGTCTCTCGGACCACATACTTTGGATAAATTAATACTTTAGTTCATTTCACTAAGTGTTGAACAGAACCTTAGTCATGCCTGATCTCTCGGACCACATGCTTTGGGTAAATTAATACTTCAGTTCATTTCACTAAGTGTTAAACAGAACCTTAGTCATGTTTGGTCTCTCGGACCACATACTTTGGGTAAATTAATACTTCAACTCATTTTACTAAGTGTTAAATAGAGGCTTAGTCATGTGGGATTCCTCGGATCACCTACCTTAGGTAAGTTAATATCCTTGATTATTTTTCTAAGTATTGAACAAAACCAAGGCTACGTCAGGTCCCTCAAACCCTTTTTCTACAAAGTTTTCTATTCATCTTTAAGAGGATTTGCTTTCCCTGTGGGTGGCCCAATGCTCAGTGCAAACATGTGATCATTTTCTTTACCATTTATACGTGTTTAACTTATCTGAATTAGTAGCAATGCATTACTATTAACTTTTGTTAAAGTTTGGGTAGTAACAATTCACTGTTGTTAGCAACCTTTTCAGTCATAAGTCTCATCAGAGGACGAAACAACAACTACATTGATTAGAGAGTAAAGGTTACAAGGAAAAAGAAAGATTCATGAAATAAAAAGTGAAGTCTTTTCATTGATTAAAAGGAAGGTACATTATAAACTGTGGTGAACTGCCACCCAAAAAAAAAAAAAGTACAAAGAAGTAAAGTAAAGAGCTCCTATATCTACGCCTTAGCACAAGGAGGGTCCTCCTTGGGGTCAGCTGTCTTGGACTTGGGGTCATCTATTTTGGGTTTGGACTCAACTCCTTTGGCCTTGAAGACCACATCCTTGATCGTGAAAGCATCGTCTTTGTCCTTGGCCTTGGTCGGGGGTCTGACCTCCTTACCATTGCCTTAATCCTTGGGCTGAGGACCCTCCTAGATGACCTCCTTACCCTTGGCCAGCTCAGTCCCCTAGCCTTGGTCGCCAGTCTTGCCAGCCCCTTTTGAGGCTTCAGTAGAAGGAAGAGGGGCTTGAGTGGTGAAGGGTTATTCAAGAGGGGGAAGAGTAAGAGCAGTGGGTGGAGGGAGCATTGCTGGGATCTCTTGGATGTCTTCTAGATAGAAGATGTTATCAACACTCTTCCACTCGGAGGTAGTAAAGACTCCCGCCCAGTTGAGTGCTTCTGCCCATACCTCCTTGCAGTAGTCTTTGTACACCTCCGCTAGCTCATCTGCCAGCCGTATTTCTGTTTCTTGCACCCTACGTTCGTAGGATGCTGTCTCTTCAGCCACAACAACTTCCTTGGCCACCCGAGCTGCTTTTTTGGCCTTCTGCAGCTCTGCCTTTAACTCCAAGACTAGTTGCCTCTGGGTGGCCAGCTTTATCTTGGTAAGATAAAGCTTCTTGTGTTGGTCCTCGGCCTGGTTCTAGGCATTTTATAGACCGACCTCAGTGTTCCTTCGTGCCCTTTCCTCTGCGATTAAATTGGCTCGGAGCTTTCTATTCTTTTGTTCAGTAGCTCCCAATGCCTTGTTGGTCTCGATGTAGAGATTGGCCTCAACCTTAGCTTCATTCCACGTGTCCCTAATCCATTCCTCAGCCATGGAAACCTCCTGGATAGCCTGCATATGGGCAGCAAAGGAATAAGTTTAAAAAGAAAAGAAAGAATAAAAGAAATGGATTCACTATTGATAAAGGGTGCTGAGGAGCTCACCATGGCTAAGTCCCTCTCTAGGGACAAGAAAAGCTTCGGTTGTCTCATGTTTTTTAGAGCGTCCATGTCCTTGGGAAGAAGGAAGGGACACTTCAGAACCTTGGCTACATGGTAGGAGTTGCCTTTCTAGAACTTCCTGATGGAGGAGTTCCAGGGCAATGTTGCATCATCTAACTCCAACTTGGGGTTCCAAGTTGGATAGCACACGTCAGCTGAGTGCTCGACCTCCCTGCTTTCCACCAAGAAGGCCCTCCCTCTCTCTTTAGTTGTCTTTTGCTGCTTGGGGTTTTTCTCGAGGAGCAGCTCCCCCTCCTCGGTAGGCTCTTTCTCTTTCCTCTTCTTCTTCAAGTTTAGGATGGGGAGCAAGCTGACTGGGGAAGAAGGAGGGGGAAGTGCAGGAGGGAGTCGGGATCCTAAGGCGTCCTTGGGGCCTACCCCCTACCCTTCAAGAGGTCGCGCAGTCCTTTCTTTTTGTTGTCCAACGATATCTTGTATTCCTCTTCGAGGTCGCTGTCAGCACATGCAATGACAAGCTAGGGAGTTTAGGCAATTGAGTGCCTGTCTAGCTCGTCCTCAGAATTCGGTAGATGGATTACAGGTTCTCCCTGTTCCTCCCTGTCCTCTTCAAGGTGAAATTGGTCAATCTCAGCCTTAAAGGACAAGCGTAAGGATGCTGTTTCCTCCCTTGGTGTAGCTACTTCATTGGGAGAGCGTTGAAGAGGCAGTTCAACCTGTGGGAGGTCTTCTCGGGCCAAAAAATCGGCCATGGAGACGTCTATCTGACGAAGTCTAGGGTCGCTTGCCCTTATTGTGTGGCCCACTTCTTGGAAAGTGTCCGAGATCGGTTCGAAGTCCAGAATGAGGTGGACCGCTCTCAGCTGCCTGTCCTCACTCATAAACACCTCGGACCTTAAGACTTTGTTAAGGTGCACAACGTTGACCAGACTGAGGCGGGGCGCTAAAAGCCTTTTATTTGCAAAAATAGCCGAGGAGCAAATCATGGTCAAAGCAATAAGACCCATTACCAAAGGAAAACAAAAGATTAAAAGAAAGCATGGCAAAGCTAAAAGAACTAAATCTTGTGCCAAGGGACCTAAACCTAGGGTACCCCACCTGACTCTCCTTCCCGAGTTTGGCAATGAAGACTATCGTGCCATTCCTCAGAAGCGATTAAGTAGTCGTCGTTCATGCCCTTGTTGGACTTGGGAAGACACGATACAAGCCTAACAATGTTGGACCGGGACTTGAGGTAATATCCCTAATTGGCAAGAGAATGACACTCTTACATGTGAACAACGTCGTGCCATATGAGTCTTAAGCCCATCTGCTCATTGAGAACATCTACGCTACCTAAAACTCTAAATAGATTGGGAGTGCACTAGTGGGGACACAACCTGTAGTTGATTAGGTAGTCTTGGGTCACCCTACCCATGGGAAGCGTTATTCCTCCTTCTATGAAAGTGATCATAGGAATGACAACCTCTCATTTTTTTTTCTATTTGTGACTATCCGGTCTGGAGCACAATATCGCAAGGCTACTCCCTGTAGAATGTGGTACTTAGCCTTGAAGTCCTCCATGCCGGCGGGAGAGTCTACAAGGTGCTTAAATCTACCCATCTAGGCGAGCTAAAGGAATGTGAAAGAAGTTTTCAAAGAAAGGAAACAATGAATAGAAGGCCGAGGAGGTTGGTCGAGGAGAAAAGAACCTAAAGAAGTAAAAACTTACGAGAATAAGCACGTGTGTTGATCCCTAAACCTTTAAAAGATTTAAAGATTTTTTAAGAAAAGGACTTGGAAGATTTGGAAACTTGGGAAGCCTTAAAGGTTTGAGAGTTTGGGATTTCTGGAGAGCTCGAAGACTTATGAAATGAGGAAAAATGATTCTCTCAGGCACCTAAATAGGAGGCGAAATTGAGTGGGAGTTATCCTCAAAATTCAAGGAGAAACGCCAACCGTAGGATCCCCATCTCGCCGTAGGATACGGGGAACATAGCGCTACCTGAATCATTTAATGAGACATTGCGGGCTTCGAAGTGTCAGGAACAGTTATGGGACACGCGAAGCGACATTCTCACGTGTAGAAATGAAAGGAACATGTGGGATTTATTATTCAAATATCAAAACCCCATTTTTATCTTTGGATGGGAGGAGAAAACCGGAATTTTGAGGGCTATTATAGGGACAATGGGCCTAAAAATATATGTTGGGCCTTGGCCTTGTCCGAGGAGGTTAGTGGTCCGAAGATAGATCAATAGTAAGGAAGACGTAAGACTTTGAGCTCCTCGAGCTAGCTATGACTGTAGAGGTAGGTCAAGGAGGAGTATAATCCCAGCTAAACGAAGAAGGGGTTAGAAGGTGAGGTCTATTATCCAGAGTGATGTTCTAGGAAGTTCTGTTGATAAAGATATGCTCTATGAACGTATAGGACAAAATGGGAGCTGAGAAATATCTGGGGGAAAGTTGCTACCACCGCATTAAATGCTTTATAGCTAACTCTCTAGTCGCATTAATAAGGAAGTGATATCTGAACAGTGTTTTTCAGCCTTATAGCTACCCCAAAGACTTCAGGAGGGTACTGATGGAACAAGTATCAACACAAGCAATCTAATGTCGACGTGGAAAGTAGAGATGAGAGGGGAGATATGGTATAAAATAGGAAGAAGGTCCTAAGAGCAAGGGATCGAGAAATAGAGAGAGAAACATTGTAGCGATTAACAACTGAACTTGTAATCAAACTTGAGAATCAATATATAAAAATTGATCTTCTCAGACTGTGCCGAGGACAATTTTCTTTAGATTAAACTATTCTATCTACATTTTCTTGTCATTTAAATCCACTTTACTTGTTGACTGATTCATTAAAACCCAGTTTTCCAACCTACTCTCTACAAATTTATTGTATTGGGCTTTTTGGGCCTAAGTTCATTTATCATTGGGCTAGGGACTCAAATCTGGTCCTTATATTAATTAAATAATATTTATTGATTTTTTTATTTAAAATCTATTGATCCTTTTTGAGATTCAGATTGTTTTTCGTTTTTTTTTTTTTTTTTTTTTTTTTTTTTTTTTTAAGTATGAATTTCATATCCATATAAATATTTTCTAGTAAACATTTATAATGAGAAAATATTTATAAATGAATAAAACACAATTTATAATTAAAAATTATAATTTAACTAAAAATAAAATTTGAGGTATAGAATAATATAACTTGGTTATTGCAACTTTTCTAACGTTGTGGCCACTTTATTCTTTAAAGTTTAAACCTACAGTCCTGCACAAACAAAAATTAATTTATTAATTGGTTCAAAAAATTAGTATCTTTATAATACAAATGGGTTGATATGATATACATCAAATTATCAATTGGTGTGATAAAAAGAGACTATGTGCGTACAAGTGTTTATTATCTAGTGGGTGGGTTTAAGAATGTTTTGTTAATAAAACTTAAAATCCAAAAAATCTTGAAGCTTTAAATGCTAAAACTCATCTGATCAATGGGTGGTTAGTGTCTTTTGTGATGTGTGTGGGATGTGGTTGTGGTGTGCTACAATGATATTTGCTATACGCAATGTGTAGTGCAGTAATCTGTCCTGTCAGTCGTGTAATGCAGATTTATATATATATATATATATATATTTGAAATATTGAATAAAAGCTAATAGTCATCACAAATCAGTAGTTCAGTACTCTTCAATGGTTTCAATCTTTATGAAAATTTTATAGAGAGAGAGAGAGAGAGAGAAACGGTACTTCCAGGGCTGGCTCACACACACATCGCCCATGGTACACCACTGCAATGAAACTATTGCAGATTGGTTTCACAATGAAGAAAGAAAGCTTATAAAAAAAGTCCCAAGATGAAGAAAAGAAAAGTGAGAAGATAGATGGAGAGACATAAAGATAGAGAGATTGAGAGATTTTTTCTTTTGTTTTAGAAATTTATAATCTCTTATTTCAAGATATTTATGTTGTATTATTAATGAATTTGTCTAGTATTAATTTTAATTTTAGCATATTTCAATAATGAGCCAAATTTGACTATTTTTTCCCTTTTTAATCTTCTGTATTTTAGGATATAAGTGTGCATTTTTAATGCATTCTACTGATCGATAAAAGGACTTAAATTTTTTTTTCCTTAATTTAAAGATATATATAAATATATATATATATATATATATATATATAAATTGCTTTTTTCTCTTACAATTGGGGCCTTCTTTTCGTTTTTAATCTTCTTTATTTTAGCATACAATGAAACATTTTGAATGCATTCTATTGGCCAATAAAAGGATTTAAATTTTTTTCCTTAATTAAAATTTATTATATATATATATATTTAATACAAGTGGGGGCCTTTTTTTTATTTATTTTATTTTATTTGGGGGCCTTAGGAGATTGCATCTATAGTTCAGCTGACCCTAGGCAAGAATGGGTTTAGGATTTTTAGCCCCGCCCCGCCTCGTTCTATTAGTATAAAAAACTTAGTTTGTATTACTAAGTATTTAAATGCATTAATATTAAGACCTTTTGTTTTGTTGTGATATTAATTAACTTGTTAAACTTTTTGGATAATATTATTCAGTCTTTACTAAAAATTAGTTTGACATGATGTAATAAATTTAATTTTAATTTTAAGTATATTTATATTAATGAAACTGGTTTAAAAAATTGTAATAGAAATGCAGTAGGATTGTGACATATTAATACAAAGTAAAATTTTGCAAGGTGGAACAGGCCTTGTGAAGCTTAAGGGAGCAAAGATGGGGAAAGGAAGTCTACCTTGCCATGCGAGGCGAGGGTGATGACCACATCTTTGGCCCATCCCCCTCTTTGCCATCCCTAATTACTCAACATTGACGCATCTTCCTCAATAAAAGTTCTCAAATATTTTCATTAAAAAGAATGGGTAAAATACTTTTTTGGTTTTTAAACCTTATTAAAAGTTTGTTTTTATTCCTAAACTTTAAGAATTTCTTTTTCTGTCCCTAAACTATTAAAAGTTCATTTTCCTTCCTTAACCTATTGAAAATATTTTATACATATCCTTAAACTTTACTAAATGTTTATTTTTCATTTCTAAATTGTTAAACATACGTATATTTCCACCATACTTCTTAACTCACGTAAATTTCCGTAATACAAATATCTTTCCTAAAAATCTCTTGGCAAATAGCCTAGTGGTGTAACGAATGCTCAGAAATAATTAAACGCCGTGGTTTTGGTCTTTTTAGGCGATTGAGTTGAGAGAGCTTTTGAATCAAGGTGAAAGCAAAGCGAGTGAAGAGCAACAATCAAATAAGATAAAATGAATCCTCAACTCTGGCACAAAGTTGCTGCCCTCTCTGGTAATTCACCATTACCCTCTGGGATCTGTCTCTTTCTACTTTTATCATTTGTTTTCTGTGAAAACCCAGTTGTTTGATTTTTCAGGAGTTGCAGCTCTTGGGTTAGGGACATATGGTGCCCATGGCTTCAAACCCGAAAACCCAACTTACAAAGAGGTCTTCCCATTTGGATTTTGTCCTATTTCATTGTAGATTTGATTTTCAATCTTTTGTTTCCCCTATTCTTGCTTTTGATATTTTTGAGCTTCTTTGTGTTTGAACTTTGAATGTTGGGAAGGTTTGGCAAACAGCTTCTCTTTACCATTTGGTCCACACTGCTGCTTTGGTTACTGCCCCTATTACCAAACACCCCAACATTGTAAGTTTCCCTTTTCCAGTTAATTTCCCCATTTTTATTTTATTTTATTTTTACTGGGATGTCTGCCACTATTGTATTTTTTGAGGTCCAATTTTATTTTGCTCAACAACTTATATCTGTTTTGTATAAATAATATGTATGTGTGTTTGTGTGCTTTTACTTATATATATATATATATATATATATATATATATATATATATTTTCTCTTCTCGGCTGTTTCAGTTTGGGGGCCTTTTGACTACTGGAATTCTTGCATTCTCTGGGACGTAAGTGCCAATCTCTACGCATTGATTTTTTAAATTTTAAATATGATGAAATGGATTGTTTTTCATTCACGGAGTCTGTCTTTTGTTTAAGGATACTTCCCTTATGATAATATATATATATATATATATATATATATATATATATATATATTGTGTTTTAAATTCTGAAGTACTTTTTATTTTTTTTTCCCCTGTTAAGCTTGCCAGTGTAGTCACAAAACTAGTTATCTAGTATAAATAATACCCATGGTCTTTTTGAGGTAAATGAGCTACAAATTGTTGAAAAGGCTTATTACGTGATTGTAGAAAGTAGTGCATGCATAATGAGGTTGTTTCTGAAACCCATAAAGCCTTTGCTTGCCTGGGAGATTTGCACAGTGCGAGGGCTACTGGGGCAATGCCTTGAGTTTGACATATGGTCACACTACTGATATTGTCTTTTGTTGAAATAAATGAGGTTGAGTACAAGTCCTCACATTTGTGTTTTCTGGATTACTATGTTACACATGAAACCAATGGGTTTCAACCATCAACCTTACCCTCTACCCATTCTTGTGGAAGGAGGAACTGCCATTTTAGCCAAAACTCATTGGCACAAGACTTATCAGTTCTGTCACAAACAGATATGAATCATATGATGTCTAAGTTCATCTTGAGTGTTATATCAATTGTCCCAAAAGCTTAAAGCTATTGGGATAATTATTTAACCACATACTTCTAACACTCCCTTCACGTGTGGGCTCAAAATACCTTTCAATAGGCGAGGCCCAACACATAGAATTTTTAAATGGGAGGTAGAGTGAAGGAGATAGGGATCAAACTTAGAACCTCTTGCTCTGATACTATGTTAAATTACCGATTGTCCCAAAAGTTAAGCTATCGTGATATGGTAAATTTAATTATTTAACCACATACTTCTAGCATTGAGAAACATCAAATTCAATTCCTCAATGTAACTTCACATCATTTAACCTCTTTTTTAAAAATAACTTCACATCATTTAATTTAACAGTAATAATGAGATCCACATGTGAGAATTCTCAGAGAATGGAAATTTTTTTTTCATCCAAATGTAAATGGAATGCTTCAATTTTATCTGATCCTTGATATGGGAAAATCCTGCTGTTTTATCTTACAGCTGTTGTTAAATTAAGTATAAGATATTGAATTAATGTCATACTTTATTTATTAACCTCAAGGGGTTGGTTTAGTGCTTCTTAAGGTCTCATGACATCCATGAGATTCTAGGTTCAAAACCTCTTGCCAGGATACCCTCTTTTTTTATTATATTATATATATATACACATATGTTATAAAGTTCTTACTATCCATGTGCAGTACATGGGCAAGATGGGGACCAACCTCCAATTTATCAACCATTTTTCTTCTCTTAACCCAATTTTGGAAGTAGATGATATGATGGCCAGGTATTCAACCTAGTTTTGTATTCCTATGGCTGATGAGCTCTGGCTCAAGTTGCGCCTCCTGTTATAAGTGCCAGGCGGAAAGTGAGGTCATGGGTTCAAGACCCACCCGCATGTGTAACTTATCAATCATAAAAAGTTTTGTATTCCTATGACCACAATTTGAATAAAAAGGTTTGGCTATCTGCCAATGTTGCATTTATTTATCATATGATAATCTTGCCCCTACACCTCAACTCCAGCAGTAAAGAGATATTGAGTTTGAATCCTTCCTAGCACCCAAGGGAAAAATGTAGGAGCTAATTAATTTTCTTTGGTGATTGTGGTATGCTAATTGGTGCTGTGTTTGTTGAAACAATTAATAAATTACAATTTAAATTCTGAATCTGATTCCCAAATGAAGGGGTTCTACTGTTGTTTTAGAATTGCTTGTTCAAATGTCTGTTTTCTGGAAACAATCTTCAAATGAAATGTTCGTACTGAATCCATATGATTTAATTGTGGATGTTGATTGTTGAAAAACACTTCGTGATTTTGCAGGTGTTATACTGTGGCATTTCTTGAGGACAGAAAGTTTTCTACCTTAGCTCCATTTGGTGGATTTGCATTTATTGCTGCTTGGGCTAGCTTGCTTTTCTAAGGATTCAAACTTCCTTTAGATGGTATCATGATTTAAGTTGCTGCACTTATAAATTTATGAATCTATGTTGATATAATGGAGAACAGAACACAGTCATGCTGACTCTTCCCTGATTGTGAATGTTTGCTAATGTAAAGATCAATTTACTTTTATTCTGCTACACTGTTGTTATTTGTTATCTTGTACTTGGATTGGGAATATAATAATAAATTTATGCTATATCTGCAGAATTGTTGTCCTTGGAAGAGAGTGAAAACCAGCTATAAGCTGATTTATTAGAGTTAGAAAAGACGCTAATTCATTCGCTTGTGTGTGTCTGTGACAGCAAATTGCCATAAATTGTTACACAAAACCAGCTCTTGGGTTGGGAACATAAATGAATCCCATGTCTTTAAGCGCAAAAAGCCCACTTACAAAAGGGCTCAATATCTTTTTTTTCATCAATTTGGTTTTATTCTAATATCATGGAGAAATGTTGAGTCTCATCCCTCTCCTATTTTTCAATATTGTTTTAATTTCATTTTATATAATATGATGTATTTCTTGTTGTATGGAATGGAATGGATTGTCACTCAGCTAATTTATTTTGAAATTATTTATTTCAGCTTCATAATATTTGAATTCTATACTTTATATATATATATTTTTTTTTTTAAAAAAACGTCTGCTAAATTTATGGGAAGCAGATGTGAAAGTGTAAAACTTTTTCTGGATTTATGCAGATCCACATATTATTTTCTTTGGTGATAAATTCTCGCCTTGACAACCTAAATCCAGCACCCTGAAAATATTTTCATAAATTTTCTAGATTCTCTACTTATGGTGATAAATTATCTACTTAATGCCTTCTTAACGCCTTAACCTGTTGTATTCATATTGACGCTAAGTTTATAACGGAAGAGGCCTATTATAGTGATTGTTTGCAAATTCCAATTTAAAAGGCGCCTCACTATCCAATTATCCTTGCAATGATATATGTGTATTAATTTAGGTACAAATTAACATCTAAATAAGCCATTTTCTTTTTTTACCGAATTTAACATCTATAAGACAAATTATAAGCAAACAAAGCAACCTGCTGTTTATAGATAGCAATAAAAATAACACATGCATATTAACAAATTTACATAAACAACTCTCAATACTTATAGCTACAGCAAGAAGATTCTAATTTTGGCTTCAAAATACACCTAAGAAGCTTTTAAGTTAGCCTCAATTTCAATTTTGTTAAAATTAAGTTTATGTGAAACTCATTTATAACTTTTACTATATACAAGATTATTATGGTATCGTATCAAAAAAGAAATACATTCTCTAACTCAAAAAAAATAAAAAATAAATAAAAAATAAGAACAAAATAAGCAAGTAACCAAGACTTTTACACTTTCTTAAATTTATATACTTTTATTTTGCTTTTATATATATATATATATATATATATATATATAAATCATGTCTTCTTGACTTCATAGTTTATACTACCATTTCCTTTTTGTATTTTTTTCTTCTTTTTTTGACTGCGTCATCCCATGGTTATATTACCTAGATTAAAGATAATAGTATATTTTAGGCACATAACTGTTCCAATTGCATGGATTCCTAAGAGAAATTTGTTGCAAGGAATTCCTAAGAGAAAGTTGTCATCTTGATTACGAATGGTAACTTCCAGTGTGGATTAGGGCAGTATGATTCTGATCCGCTTATCCAATAAAGCAGGAAAGTAAGATCTGTTTTTGTTTTTTTTTTTTTTAGAAAGAGGTAAGCAAATTCAATTTGGAGTAATATTTGCTTCTTCTTTTTTGGGATAAGTGGTGTTAATTAATTAATAATAATAATCAAAGGGTTGGAAGGGGTAACAAGAATGATTTTTCTACATGGTTGTTTCTATATCCTACTCATTGGATCAAGTAGGAAAACTGATGAAGATAAGGGCAATACTACATGTGCCACTAGCTAGGGTCTTGATGAGGAGAGTAGGGTGGGAGAAGGGAGTGGGAGGCGGCACATTAAGAGAAAATGTTAGGTTCTAGGATTTGTGTGAACTAATTGGTTTTTATATAAGATAGGAAGAGTTAGTTATTTTTTTTAAAAAAATTTATTGATTATATAATATATTTTAAATATATAGATGGGTTGAGCTGAGTTTGGCGGGTTTGGAATTTTATGATCCAAACTAACCCGACCCGCTATCAAAATTTTTTTTGTAACCCAACTCAACCCATCAAGTCCTAAAAACTGACCCAATCGGGTGGATTGGGTCGGTTTTGACAGGTTGGCAGATTGGCTGCATACCTTTAGGCACAACACACATTCGTTAAAGCACCATTGCTCAAATTACTTAATTCATGTCAAGAATCATATAAAGTAATACAAGAACTATGGCGACCAAGCCATAGCCAAGGTGGTACATAATCAAAATAGATAGTAGGTTGTATCAATTATAGATTAATTATTACTAATTTAATGCCGGTGATGATACATGCACCACAATGCATCATCTCGTATCTATGTCATTATTGTGTACTTCGCTATTATTCCCTTCTGCAGTTAGTTTCTAGTTTTGCAATATAGTGGGAAAAGTATGATATCATATTAAAAACTTGGGACCACGTGAAATGTACAAAAAATTCTGCTTTATTGTTTACCAAATGAGAAGCTTGTGCAGAAGTAGAAGTGTTTAATAAGATAGATATAGAGGAGCCAAGATAAATAGAATAGATAGATAGGTAGTGCAGCGCGATGAAGTGCTGTGTCTGCTTTGTTTTTTAACAAGTTTAATGGTCCTAGTCATCATGTTATGTTATTTTTTTTAATAATATATATAATATTAATTAACATCTTTGATTGATGTCTTTAATTGTTTGCCCCCTTATATTGTTGGCACTAATCCACGACTATCGACCTAAAATTATTTACCCTCCTTTTTGTCTTCTATATATTTTATTTCAAGTGATGAGGCAGGCATTTAATTTGCTCAAATAATTTGGATATGTTTTGATAGACAGTGTGTATCTGATGGCTTAAAAAGCTCCCTCCCCAGGACTAGGAGTACTCTCAATTTTAAGGGATTTTTATTATGGATTACTACACAAACTTTTTGTGTAAAACTGATCGTATATACTTTTCTTGATTTTATAGAGGGTCGTTCTCGTTCACTACCTAATAAAAGAACAGTAGTGTAAAAGGGCATAAAATAAATAAATAAATAAATAAAAAGGGTCCACATATCTAAGACAAAATCCAAACGAGGTCCACAACTATCATCATATTCATCACACACCAAGGCCACTTTCCTGAACTCTCACTCAAATATTAAAAAAAAAAAAAAGTAAAAAGATGTTATTGTCTCTGTCAATGGACTTGATCATTATGTAACAAGAAGTAGGGGATAGTTCTTTTTCTTTTGCTGAAAAAAAGGCATAATAAAAAAGAAAAAGAAGACACATAGACATAGTAATTATTAATTATTAATTAGTATGTCGTTTGGGGGGAGCTTCCGCCATTCCATTCAAGGCTCTATGCTATGGTACCAAAAATAAATAAAATAAAATAAAATAATCAGGTTGCAGCTAGCTGGACCCACGCAACGCAACGCTGCCAAATCTGTTCGTAACCGTACACTATAGCATTTTTTTTTTTTTTTTTTAAAGATTGGGATGATGATGGTACTGGCTTTATTGATGAAAATCAGCTATGGCTATGCAGCCTTTCTATTATTGAAATGACCATATATAGTTTGTTCTTTGTCTGACTCTGAATTGAATGGCAAATACTGCTTCCCACTTTGGACATGCAAAAAGAGTATCAATCTTAGTCACAACTCTCAAAACACACACCAGAAATATCATGTCTATAACTTTAATCAACATAAATTAACATTAAATTATTTTTTTTAATGTTAAATTATTGCTAAAAAAATTAAAGCACATTATCAAAACAATAAGCATAGTGCACCAAGAAATATACTAATTTATAAGCTGAGACTGTATGTATAATTAAATTTATTAGCATTTGTGTCTCAGTGTTGCAGAGATCTCTACACTTTTCTTCTTTCTCTGAACCCTGCATTTTTTTTTTCCTTTTTCCTTTTTTCTAATTCCTTTCATCTTCAGCTAAAGCAGACTATATTACATTCTCTTCTGAAGGCCCATAAGCTCTCTTCCATGCCTTCGTGATTACATTTTTTTTTTTTTTTTTTTAAAGGGAAAAAAAGAAAAGAAAGTTTTGAGACCTGTTACATATTTGCTTTTCTGTATCATTCTTCTTTGCAATCTCCACCAAAAGTAACATGGAGAAGAACTTCTAGAGTTTCTCTCACCTTCGATTGGTATGCCCTTATGGAGCTTAAAGACCCACCATGTTGAGGAGAAACCCAAAAAGGAAGAAAAAGTAAGTCCTGTTGTATCGAACCCTTGAATTAGTCTTAGATTTCATTCCTCTACTTCTATAATTTCTGTGTCACAATCTCTATATAACTGTTGAAATGCCACTCCCTATAGCAGATGCAAAAGGGCTCTCTGGAAGGTTTAGTCCTTGAATGCTGCAGTTGGTTAATCTAATCTTTCAGGTACAAGTATGTGAGCAATAAACAAATAAACACTTTAGAACACCCTATCAAAATACAATAAATCTAAGATACACAACAAATTTCATAATATTTTTTCATTACTATTAAGATGATTGATTGTGATTAGTGTATAATAAAAGTGATGTTGCACTAATCACAATCTGTCACCTCAAATGTTATGAAAAAAGTTTTGAAATTTGTGCATTTGTAACAATGTTGTTGATCTAAATATCGTCAAAAGCACAGCACGTCTTCATACCTATCCTGGTCATTGTAGTTGGTGTTTTTGTGCCTGACTTTGTCCTCACTGGTGGAGCCATTGTTCAAAACATCCAGCAAATAATTAAAACGTTCGGCAGATGGGAACTCTGCTTGTTCTGCACGGGCCACAGTGTCACGTAAGAGAGAGTTTTAGTCATGAACAAAAAAGCCAAATGGAAATTGCTACATTGATTAAATATGCAAATAGCTTAAACCTTCTGAGAGCTTCAACTCATTCATTGAGTAGCCAAAAAAAGGGCGGTGGGAAAAGTGTTTAGGGGTTAGTTGCAACTCTGAGAAATGCCTTCTCTCAAATTTATGTGCTTTCTCATGTTCCTCCATGAGCTGCTTCCTTAGAAGTCTTGAGTTATCACAAACTCGTGCAACTAAGAGAAAGAAATAAAATTTACACAAATAAATTATTCAGACATAAGGAAGATGCCGTGACTCATAAATATTGAAAATATATGTTTCACTCACTTGAGTTAAGCTCAGAATCTCCATCTATGAAATGTGGACTGTAATACAAAGGATGCTGCATTTTATCTGTGTGCTTCCTGCATATGACAAACCAAAAAAAAAAAAAAAAAAAAAGTCAATACATTGACACCAGTTAGGAAACAAAATAGGAGGCGACATAGAAGGTGCACCAGAAATACAATTTAAATCCAAATACCTTCAAAACATTATAGAACCCTAAAAGTAGCATTACAACACATTCAATGAATTACAAATTTCCAATTCAATGTCAGCAACAATTTTTTCAAGGGGATTTACCAGGCAAAGGCAGGAAGCCAGGGAATGGGTATATTTTCTATAGATAAATCTTCCTAGAATTGTGAAAAAACCATAATTTGTCATAAGAGTTTTGAGAAAGTGACACGAATAAAATTCAAACTAAATTAGCACTATTCAATTAAAAGAAAAAAGAAAAAAGAAAAAAAAAAGATAAATGCATAAAGGATGCACTCAGTTTTGTCAAGAAAGTGACACAAAACAGCTGGAAAACTGAAATGTGAACTTCTCAAATGTGAAGCTAGGACCTTAGTTGATGAGTGTAAGGAATACATGGGTATCAACATGGAATTAGACTATTAATTATTACAATTAGACTATTAATTATTACAAGGAGTGCCCAACATTTCTATTTATATAAAAGAATGCTTTTACTTTTCCTTTGGTCTGAATTATAAAACTTCCAAGGACTTTTTTCCTCTGATTTAGGCCCATGCTGTAAGTGCGGAATTAAAAAAATAAAAGGCCCTACTTCAACATCAATTGCAATACCACCAGCTATAAAGATGCTGTGAGGATGTGGAGAGATAAAAATTGATGAAAAGCTAATTTAAAAAATCAGCGAATTCAGAAACCCAGAAAAGCAGCCGAGAAATATTAAAAATTGGGACATGTTACAGAGGATGTTAATGGTACCAGTTGTGCCACCAGCCAAGAGAAATGTTTGCATGTAATAAAGTATGAAGACTGAACACAACATCACCATAATTATAAGAGGACATAAGGCTTAGTAAAGCGTAAATGTTTGTCAGCAGTAATAATACAAACCACAAGCATGCACCAAAAAACAAAACAAAACAAAAAAAAAAAAAACCTAACCAAAGGAGATGATAATATAAAAACATAAAAAGAGGCAATTAAAAAACAGATAGTGCCAGAATCTTCTCACAATTAGAGGGGGGAGGGTAAGTTTTACTTTTACCTGTCAACAAGCCTTGACTTTTCTCTGTAAGGTTTCACCAGAACACGAGCCCCACATACAAAATGAGGATTCCCCTTGGCTAAAATTTGCTTGACAGTCTCCGCATAAACAAAAGTGACAAAACCAAACATCCTCTTCTGTTGGCAAGGAATCCTAACATCTTGAACAGGCCCAAATTTGCTGCAAAACATGGAAATTTTTTTATTAGCTCAGAAACCAAAAAAGAAAATCAATAAATAAATATAATTTCAGAGTCTCTTACTTGAAGTAGTTAGAAACATCTTGCTCTGTGAAAGTGCTCTCAGCTGGGAAGGTAAGATAAATCTGTCGAGAACCAGCAACAATTCCACCAGGATCACTTCTCTCACCAGTGTACTCCAAGTATTTTGGAACATCTTCCGCCAATATTACCGAGTGCTGCCCATGAGGCCTACAAATCAAACAATAACAATTCAAAATTTACGCACATGAAATTTCATGGTGCAATTTAACATGTGTAAGAAAAATAACCTGTCAATGAGACGAATGCTGTTCTTCAATCGAGCAAGAAGCTTTGTCAGACTATACCCAGCCTTACCGTGCCTTTGGCTCTCTGTAAGATACCCTTCAGCCTGAAGGATCCTCCCATACTTCTCATAATACATCATTGGCAGTGACGCAATTGAAACTGGCACGCCTCTTCTCGATTTAAGAAGCTCTGTCAACTCCGTTTCAAGCTTTTCGAGAGAGCCAGGAGAGAACATATGATCATCATTAGGGAGCTCATTATTAGAGCTTGGACTGAAAATCTGAGAAAAGCTTTCTGGCATGGGATTGCCATGGAAGTAGCGACAGTTGTTTCCATGTTTACAAAACCCCTTGTTGAAGTAATGGCATACTTTAACAGGAAATTCAGGCAAGCTCGGAGACCTTCGACTGGTTCTCACACCCAATGCAGGTTCCGGGTAATAATAGTTGCTTGAAAAATCCGAACCAACCGAACGAGCAGACTCTGTCTGATCTTCCATGTTCAAGAACTGCATTTGCTTTTGAAGGCGATAATCTTCAGCAACTGAATCCGAGAATAAATCCACTGGTTGCTGATCAGCGACCACTTGGGGATCCCAGTAGGTTGCTGGGCGTGACAGAGATGCCGAGTAAGTTTTGAAAGGTAAAGACAGGTCTGAAACCGGTGCTTGGTTCACATGAGAGGGCGAGATGGAGATGGAGATGGGATTGGGAGAAGTAGAAACCACCAGTTTTGATAAGCCAAGCTCGGTTTTGGCTTTGTTGATCAAAGAGTAGATCAAATTATCAGGGCTGAAGGCCAACCGGATCATTTCACGTTCACCATGGTCTTGTAAAAGAAGATACCCAATAATCTTTGACACATTTTCAGGCTCTATTTTCTGAATCCTGTTGTACACAACTTTTGTAGACTCAGAAAAATCCATCTCAATCCGCACCCCCTACATAATAGGCATACAGATTATAAGATTACAATGGAAATTGGCATATCAAAGTAATCACAACATATCTGGTACTGGTACAATGAGTTTTTATATATTTATTTATATAATTTAAGATTTCATCAACTCAACTCTTTTCTCGACCTACAACAGAAACAAATGCAGACCAAGTTAACCCCTAAACTACATTATTTACCATTACATCTATGTCTGACATTTCAACGCTCATTTCTGGTAAAAACAACCAAAAACTAATGAATTAGACCAAAAAAGATTATCAATAGGTAATCTTGTTGGTTCTGATATTACTATCCTCCACATTCACTTCATTTTTTACACCATCAACAGTTCTCGAGCAGAAGCATAATAAGAAATCAAAACAAGAATTTGTTTCTCTACTTAGCATTAAAATATAAATAAATAAAAAGGAATGAAGCCACAAAAGGCATAAACAACCAAACCAGAAGAAAAAACATTTTACTTTCTGTTAACAAAGTTGAAAGTTTGAAACCCATTATTAAGTTCAACAAATTTCTACCTTTCTGAAAACAGATTGGGGGTTAAACCAGAAAATAGTGCTTATAATTAAATTTGGTGAGAAAATGAACAAAAAAGAACATTTTTCTTTCATGTGAAACAGAAAAGAGAATAAGTTTGCCACAAATTCACCCTCAAAAACAGAATTCCATGTTCTTTTCCTTTCAGGCAAAGAAACCATGTACTTAAAACATTTTCTAGAAACTCCTCCCCAGAAAACATAAATAAATAAAGGACAATTTTTATTTTTTTATTTTTTTATATCATCTCCTCTTGTTTCGAAAGAAAAAAACCAAGTTAATAAAAAAATCATTAACATGGTATAAAAGCCAAAATTTTAACAAGCTAAAGGAAAACCAAAATCTTGAACGCACGCTTTGAACACTAAATCATTGTTTCACAACATTTATCAAACAAATCCATGGAGAGAGAGAGAAATTGACCAAAAAGAGAAGAAGAAAAAAACCAAAATTCTTTATCTTCTCATTTTCAGGAAAAAGAACTTAAAAAATATGCACATCTTAAACGCTGTGATAAATGCTTCAAAACCATTATGAGACAAACCTATATTAGAAAAGAATTAACCGCTCAATAGGTAGAACAGAAGAAGCAACACAAAGCCAAAGTTACATACAAAAATGAAGAAACACTCAAAAACATTTTGAAACACTGAAAGCATAATTTTTGCAACATTTCTCAAAAACCCAATTTGGCAAAGTAAAAAATTTAACAACAATGACCACCACAAAGGATGAAAACAAGAAGAAATGAAACTTCCTAGGCATCATAGAGTGACATACCCAGCAAATCCAACAGCACCCTGAAGATGAAACAAAGTCAGACAAACCAATCCAAGGCCTCAAACTCCTATATGGCCATGAATGATTGCTCACTCTGTTCCTCTCTCTTTCTCTCTGTCTCCAACTCTCTCTCTCTCTGCCTCTCTACCTCTCTCCCTCCATCCCTCTCGCCCTCTATATATCTCTAGCTATTTTTATCTCCTTCTATTATACTCACTATTCTATATTTCTCTCTTCAAAAACGACACCATTCTTAAAAAAAGCAAAAATGACAGAAAGGATAGCTTTAAAGGGCGCCTTGTCTTTAGTTCAAATCAATACACATGGATAAAACCCACGTACATATAATTATAATACAACCCCTTTTAAAGAAAAAGAAATCACAACAAAAACAAAATTATACTAACAACATTTTTTTTTTGGATAAAAAAAAAATCATTAATGTAATTATTTAATCGAACATTACATACTTGTGGTCATTCTCTTTTGTTTTGTTTTGTTTTTTTTTTTTTTTTTTTTTTTTTTAGGGAAAATATTAGTAATGGTTTTGAGGAGATAATAGATTACAGGTTGTACTTGTTGTTGTCACAGAAAATTGCGGGAATTTCATAGGGAACGTGACCGATTTCCCAAACTACCCTTAGTCAATCTCGTAGAAAAAGTCAAATTCAGTTTCTGGGTTGGCTTATCTATCTGAACATTTGATTAATATGCGCTACTACACATACACTGAAGTAGTCTAGATTCTAGACTCTACAAAGCTGTGCTATAATTCTTTTGATGTGTTGTAGTGTAGTGTAGTATATCAGTTTTTTCAAATCAAAATTATAATATATAATTGTTTTTTATTAATCACTAGAATTATATATTTGAACTTAATTGAACAATATAATTAATTTTTTAGTCTCTTGTTGATAGTTGATGTACTTAAATTTTGATTATCTTAATAAAATCTTTAAAACATTTTATTAAAAAAAAAAAAAATGGAAAGAATTTTGATGAATGGTAGTAAAATAATTGATGGGTGCATTGTATGGGGCCTACTGGACCCACAAACAATACAAAACAAATGGATGGAATGAAAGAAGGGAAGAAGGTGAAGTGTGGAGGCCACAGAAGGTGAGAAAGAATGGCGGTGATTGATTGTAGAGTAGTAGCTTAATAGCTTTGGAATTAATTCAGAAAACTTGGCAAAATCCAAAATCTATCTAAGAATGAAAGACATTTTTGCATGAAGGCCACGTGAGAGGTTTGACAGCGAATTTTCAGAGTCTGTTTGTTTCCAGGTGGTCGCTGTCCACGGATAAGTAGCTACGAATCATTCATAACCGCAACCGATACTGCTAGTCTACTACATACTACTACATTTTTTGATAATCAAATTTCTCTGATTTTTATATGGGTCCCACCTCTTCTCCTTCCGTGATTGCGGCATTAACCAGAGGTGCAGTACTTTTATATGGGTCCTCATGTTTTTTAAGAAGAATGTTCCTCTTCCTCAACTTTTATATTGGTCCATTATTCTAATTTAATCATTTTTATTGAATTCTTCATTTAGTTATATTAAAAATTATTAGGTACTTCTGGAGTATCATAAATGTGTATTTTTTCATCTCATATGAATGGTAGGTCCCATCATAAATTTAATTAATGGAACCTACCATTCATGTAAAAGAATGGAGTACGTATTTATGATACTCCTGAAGTACACAATAATTTCTCTAGCTATATAATCCTTAGAAAGAAGATAACATTATTTTGTATTGTGTCCCTTTGAGATATTCAGGTGATGAGTTTAATAGATTTAAAAGGTGTGATATAAATTTGGATGTCTCAAACATTATTTACACTATTGATTTATGAGATTTTTACGTTGTATTATAGAAGAGAGTAAAATAATGTGATTAAAAGTTGAGAAATCACTTAGTTTTATATATATATATATATATATATATATATATATATATTGTACGGCACCTAAACGCCCAAGTTCATATTGGGCCTTGGACCATAAACCAATGATATGGGCCAAGGATTTAATCTTCACATTGACAAAGGCCCCGACCCAGACCCACGAATAGCCACCAACGTGGACTGAGTATTGTCAGAACACTTAGAAAGCGGATCGCATACGCCTTGCTCACAGGATGCTCGGGAAACCATTCCCGGTAACTATGCACATGCTCGGTCATATCACCTGGACACATCACCGTTTACGTGCCCGACAGAACCTTAGTTAACTCCGCTACCGAACACACTAACGGAAGTGGGAACCATTTCCAAGGCCACTCGTATCTAAAAACCCACTTAAACCCATTGACATTGGACCCTTCTTTGTATTAAGGGAGAAGATAATGATGATCACCCCATTAACGAAAACTATAAATAGGAGAAATGAATGGATAGTTGGGGGATGCAATTCTGAGGGAAAGAAGAGAGTAAGAAAGAAAGAGAGAAGGAGAGGAGTTAACGTTGAGAAAAAGGAAGTGTTTGCATTGAGTCCCTTAGCCTAGGACAACCCAAGGTAGGATACTCAGACCCACCAAATAAATAGATTGTGAGCCCAAATAGTGGTTTGGCCCATCAAGTCCATCCTTGGAGCTTACATATATATATATATATATATATTATTTTTTTTTAACATTTATATTTCATTAGTTACTATAATTATATGATTTGAATTTAATTAAAAATATATACAACACTTAAAATATATATATACATATATAAGTTGTATTCTTTTATTTTCAATGAATTAAATCACACACACAAAAATAATGATAAAAGGATTTAGAAAATTTATATGCCAACTTCTTAGTTTCTTTAACTATTATTTTAAGAGAGGAAAAGTTTCATAGAAGAGAAATACTATGCCCACAACTTTTTCACAATAATTTTAAAACAAATTTTAGAAGGCAAGTTATTACTACAGCATAAAAAAAATTAATTTCAGTGATGAGATTAAAATAATAATAACTTGTCATATATGATTTGTTGTAAAAATGTTGTGGATGTAGCATTTCTTTTAATAGAATATCAGAGACACTTGTTATAATTAATTTTTCTTTTTTCCCCAATTTTTAGAAAAAAAAAATCAACAAAAAGTTAGATAAATTGTTTCTAAACTGACATGTAGGTTGGATTATATTAATTGCATGTCTATAATTTATAATTGATATAATTGCAATCTTAGTCCGATGTATTGTCAAAAAATAGTTCATTACTATTCATATGGTACATGATATATAATTTGAGAAAAATATATTTATACGTATATAATATTCTTGTCTAAAAATTTTCAATATAAAAGAAATTCTTCAAAGTATTTACGTTTAATGGCGTAAACCTTTTTTTTTCTTACATTTATAGTTTCGTGTAGTTTAAATACAAAGTACTTAGACAAAACTAGTCTCATCACGAGTGGTTTGCACGTGCGATGAGGTTTTTTATTTTTATTTTTTGGGTTTGGTCTAGTGTCATAATTTTTCATTTATCTCAATTTTTAGATTATGACAACCCAAAAATTAAATGAAAGAAACCTGTGAGTCTTGATGAAGTAAAAAAAAAAAAAAAAAAAGTTGGAATGTTTTCTTGAAGGAAATATACAAAGTGAAGGTTTTTTTTTTTTTTTTTAATTTTTTTTTAAAAGTTTTTTTTGAAGACATGGATTAGTAGGAGAGTGCACAATTTTCAGACTTGGACCGTTCAATAAACTGGAAAAAAAGAGAGGTTCAAGGTTTTTAAGGTTGGATCGAGGTTCAACCGAGGTCGAACCGTGATGACATCATAATTAATTAAATAAAAATAAAATACAAATAAAGGTATTAAAATGACAAATGTTAATTTTTTTTTTTTTTTTTTACTAAAACTATGTCTAAAAAAAATTAAAAAAATTTCAAATGAATTTTCACCATTTTTATAAGGACCGAAAATATTAAAAGCATAAACAAGTTTAAAAATTTTGTGTTTAGAAAATTTTCAAATTCAAAAAAAAAAAAATAAATAAATTTTATATTCACATGTAAAAAACATAATTCATGAACTTCTAATAAAATTATCAAATAATATGGGAAATTGAAAAGGTATGATCTAAACTAAAAATAAATAAAATATTTTTATTCAAGAGTGACACATCAAAGCAGCATAGCCTAATGGTAATTGGATCAGTAGGTTCTTAATATCCTTTTGGATCCTAGGTTTCATCCTTCACGCCTCCCACTTCTTTGAAGTATTTTATATTTTAATTGCATAACATAAAGAACTGGTTCTATTTGTTAAATAACTGCGTTATCACCCGATTCAAGGTTGAACTGGTTCTTTAGGTTTCATCCCTCACGCCTCCCACTTCTTTGAAGTGTTTTATATTTTAATTGCATAACATAAAGAACGGGTTCTATTGGTTAAATAACTGCATTATCACCCGATTCAAGGTTACCCAGGTCAGACCGGTCGATTTGGTCCGAGTTTGACAACCTTAGGAGAGTGTCCTATTTTCTAGGCATTTTAAAGGGTATTTCTGAATTGCATAAAAGTAAATTGCATAACATAAAGAACTAGTTCTATTTGTTAAATAACCGGATTATCATCTGATTCAAGGTTACCCGAGTTAGACCGGCCGATTCGGTTCGAGTCTAAAAACCTTGAGAGAGAATCCTATTTTGTAGGTATTTTAAGGGGTATTTCTGAACCTTTTGTAGGCATTTTAGAGAGGTACTACATCTATAACATTTTCACAATATTTTCACAATAAATCATAGGTGGTTAGTTGTTATTGGTTTAAATTTGAACCTAACACTAAGATTACTTTTTTACCCTAACAATAACAACCAGTAACAACTTGCCACTTAGGATTTGTTGTAAAAATATTATGAAAATGTTTTGGACATATCATTTCTCAGGCATTTTAAGGGGTATTTTTGAACCGCATAAAAATCTAATCTAAAAAGGGAAATCCTATTATAGATAATAGATAATACTATATAAGGATTTCCGCTATTTAGAATGAACATTTTGTTGGTTCAAAAATACTCTCATATTCCTTTCTTAAAAATGTTTTAATAATAGGATTAACTAAGTAAAGAGAGATGCTACGTCTACAACATTTTTACAATAAATCACAGGTGGTTAGTTGGTATTGGTTCAAATTTGAAACTAACACTAAAATTACTTTTTTGCCTTAATAATAACAACCAGTAACAACATAACACATAGGATTTGTTGTAAAAATGTTGTAGAAATGTTATAGATATATCATTTCTCCTAAGTAAAATCACTCAATTTTAAATTGCCACTTTTAAAAATTTTAGAAAAAAAAAAATCCTAAATTTTAGGCTTTTTAATTCCACCATCTCACGTTTAAAGTTTCTAAAAAATAATCCCACGTTTAAAGGTTTAACTGCTCTTTAACTTCCACTCCAAAATATTAAAAAAAAACTACTCTTAACTTCAAATTCTTATCCGGTTTTTCCTTTTATACTTTTAGATTTTAATAACAAGAAAGTCAGAGCATGAAGCATAAATAAAGAAACTGATATTGGTTGAATCTCTTCATCACCATCTTCTCACATGGCCGGGTACTTTCTCTCTCTCTCTGAAGTTTTTTATTTATTTATTTTTATCTCACTCCTTGAAGTTGATAAACCGCCAAAGCAAGCACATGTTAAAAAATGGGATTTTATTTTCTCAGCACAAATGCTGGTGGTGGCGGCGGTTTTCTTTTTTAAATTTACCTTTATTTAAATCTTTTTTATAGGTAATTTGGCTCATATTTATGTTCTTTGAATTTGTTATCATTTATGCTTCTAGGACTACAGTCACTTAATTTGCAAAGATGTGTCTCACCGTTTTAGTGTGGTAGGTTTTTTTTTTTTTTTTTTTTTTTTTTTTTTTGCCAATTTGTTATAGGGATGGATTCCGATAGTTACATTTTGTGAATTTATATATATATATATATATATATATAATTATTTTCACTTTCATGTTGTTATTGGTTCTTTAGATTACTGCTTGCTATTGTGATTTGCACATTGTTTTTTTTTTTTTTAGTAATTTGAGCTTGTACTTAGCTGTAAAGGTTGTAATTATCTTTTAGTTGTAACTCATGTATATTTTCATCAAGTGCATATTTTGAATATAAATACAAAAACGTGGACAACAGTGGAATGTCTTCTGTCCACCTTCAATTCTACAGTATTATCATACAAATAATATATAGATGAATATATTCATCGGAATTGGTATCATTTTTTACTAGATGGTTATTTAGGTGGTTGAATTTAAATTAATTTTTTTAATTATGAATTTGCGTATTATTTTTGGTAATTTTTATGCTTTTTAATGTTATGAATGAAGGAATATGGAAATTAAATTTGAAGACATTTACTAAACTTCCTTAAACTTGGAGTTTAATTTCATATTTGAAATTTCAGCATCATATTTCAGTGGGAAATTAGCAAGGTTACCATGGCAGTAAACATTTTTTTTTTATGAGACACAGAGATAAACAAATAGTAAGGCTCCTTAAGTCAAATAAGTAGTTAGTTAGGCTCCTGAAGTCAAATAAGTAGTTTACTAGCCTTTGAGCGTGCGCTCGTGCTCATTCTCAGAGGTTCTTCTATTTTTTTAGTAAAAAATGCGTGCTCAGAGGTTTTTCTATCTTTTGGGTAAAAGTTAATAATTTGCATAAATTATAATTTGGGATTAATATATTTTCCAATTACAAAAAAACCAAGGGTTGTGATGAGTAGCGCTCGTTCTCAGAGACTCTTCTATTTTTTGGGTAAAAAATGCATGCTCAAAGGTTTTTATATTTTTTGGGTAAAAGTTAATAATTTGCATAAATTATAATTTGGGATTAATATATTTTCCAATTACAAAAAAACCTAAGGTTGTGATGAGTATTAAGTGTTTGTGGGTGGAATAATTTTTTCATCACACCCCTAGGTTTTTTTTTTTTTTTTTTTTTTTTTTTTTGTGATTGGAAAATATATTAATCCTAAATTATAATTTATGTAAATTATTAACTTTTACCCAAAAAATAGAAGAGCCTCTGAGGCTAGTAGATATATACAATTTTTTACATTACATCTATATAAGATTAAGATTAATCGAGATTAAAGTGATAGCCAATATTAATCACAATCTTTGTGGTGGCTTAAGAATCCCACCTCCATTTCCCCCATCATCCACCTTAAAAAAAAAAAAAAAGAGAGAGAGAGAGAGAGATTAATTAAGAGCTCTACGAAATAAATTTTTTTTGCTCCACCACTTAAATGTGATAAAATATTTAGTCAAAATATTGTGGTAAAGTAAAATTAAAGATGAAACCTTAAAACCTTAACTATTGCCTATTGGCAAGTGTTATATATATAAGACATTTTATTTTTTTAGAATACTAAATATTTTTAATACACACAGGGAGAGAGGAGAAGATTTTAAAGAAATTTATAGTGGTGTATATCCAAAAAAGCCTATATATATAAGACTTATAAATAAGTCATCCTTCAAAAATGAAATAGAAAATGTTCAAAATAATTTGGTGAAAAGAACAAAAATATTTAAATATCCAAGTGTATCTTAATTATTTACGTTATATAGCAAATGATGAATTTTTTTTTTACATGAAGGGTGACCAATTCAACCGACAGGAAAATAGTGGATTACTAGCTACTAGTTTCTATCAATGGCTAATGGATTTATAAATGACTTACTAATTACTATAACTTATCAACAACCAAAAAAAAACTTACTAATTACTATAATTGTTTTCTATTAATTAAACTCTTCTAGAATTCTTAAGATAACTTTATAATGGAGTTGTTAAATTTTTGTCCATTTATTTTAAAGTGAACAAATTATATTTTACTACCATGTCATTAATATTTTAAATAAATATTAAAATAGTGAAAGTTAAATGCCGATGATGTGGTAAAATTTAAATCCGCTTGTTTGCAAAATGAATGAAAAATGTTTTTAGAATTACATAATACAATTACACTCAAGAATTTTTTTTTGCTTTTTGGTTTTAGGGCACTCTAGAATATATTAACTAGGATATCTTTGATTTTTTACGGTTTTACTGTGAATACTAAATACTTTAATGGTTTGTTTTGATTGAGAGGGAGGGAGGGAGATTAAAGGGGAGTAGAATAGAGTAGAGCTGACCCAAAATTAACCTATTTTTAGCTAATTTTACTCTACTCTTCCTCCTTTTTTCATCAATCCAAACAGGTCCTAAAGAATCAAAATCTAGATGTGCAAGATTCTGAAAAATAAAGAATAGAAAAATTCCAGATGTGCAAAAAAGAAAATTTTGGGCCCTGTTGAACCGGGCCCATTCTGTTAAGCCGCTTAATAAAGTTTTGCTGTCTTCAAGAGTCTCTCTCTGGTTGTTCTACTTTTAACATGATTCAAAAAATAGAGTTGTACGGAGTTGTTGTTGTCATCTGCATTTTGATACATTAACATTAGACAATTAATAGTGGGATTAGCAAAATATTAGGTACGATAAAGTGTTGACATTTGAACTTATCCTGTTTTATATAATTTGATTGTTGTCAGCACGTATTCATTATTTAAATATTAGATAACTTTTATTCAAATTAGGATGGTGACAGCTCATTCATTCCAAGGAATTGGTACTTGGAAAGTTTTTTTTTTTTTTTTGAAGAAAAATGTATTTTAATTAAGAATTAGTTTCTTCTGTTAATCTGTTTCATTTTATAGCCAGCAGGACTTAAGTTGTAACTTGTGTATATGCCTATATGGTGGACCCTATTATAGGCAATTAGTGTTAAACTTTAATGTTTGGGATGTTTAAAATTAAAGATAATGATTAATGAGGAGTTACTGAGCCTACACAATTTGCTTCATCCAATTCTCTCTTTCTTTCTGTCTTTTTCCCCCTAATGTTTTTTATTTTTTTATTTATAAATCTAAAACAAAACTCTGGGCCACTTTTTATTTAGAGGGACAGGAGCTTAGCTTGGAAGTTTTGATATATAAATTTGTTTTATTATTTTTGGAAGCTCATTAAAAAAAAAAAAAAAAATAAAAAATCAAGAGCTCAGCATAATAGTTAAAAAAATTAAAATTTTTTTCTTACTCCACAAAATAAATATTCTCTGAAAAATACACATTTTCTATAATTAAAGTCTTAGCACATACTAAACGTTCCTTTATACTTTATTTTTTTATTTTTTTATTTTATAGAGAGTTTCAACCTATGCGCTCCTAATGATGGCTCTTTTATTATCGGACCAAGATATCGGTCGGTTTTGGTATAGGTAAGGATTAAACTCCATATCTCTTATTCAATCATTGAAGATTTTACCAATTGAGCTAACTGAAATCCACTCATTTCCTTATCCTTATTAGCGTAAATTGCAAATTACACCCCTAAAGTTTAGTGGTATTTGGATTTTACACCCTGAAGTTTTAGAATTTAAATTTTATCTCCTGAAATTTGAGGTGTTTAGATTTTACATCTTGACATTTTAGAATTTGGATTTTATTCCTTAATGTTTGGAAGTGTTTGAATTTTATACCCCAAATTCTAAAACTTTAGGGTATAAAATCCAAACACTCAAATTAAAGGGAGTAAAATCCAAACAACCCTAAAATTTAAGGGGTAAAATCCAAATTTTGAAACGTTAGGGTATAAAATTCAAACACACACAAACTTTAGGGGGTAAAATCCAAAATTTAAAACTTCAGGGTGTAAAGTCCAAATACTCCCAAAATTTAGGGGTGTATATTGTTATCGACATTATAATTATTTACTTTGTTAAGGTTTGTTATTATATACAACAATAAAATGATTAATATCAATATTTTTTAGTTTTATATTTTACTATACTTATATTAAATATTAATATGTTTCATATTTTGTTATTATCTTTATTTGTTATCTATTAATATTTTTTATTTTGAATGATAGATCTTATGGAAATATGTAATACATGTATATTTATATTGTATTTTAAATAAAAAAAAATTATAATAATATGAAATAATAAATATATATATATATATATTTTAACTAAGTGAATGAAGGATTTATCGTGTCCTTCATTAACTTGTTTTTACACATATATGCTCAATTATTTTCTTTTATAACATCATAAAAAATTATATTAAGATGAAATAAATATACTACTAAATTGGAATATAATAAGAGGAATAGCGTCATAATATACCCATACATACATCTATTTAAGTTTTCTATATCTTCTATTTTGTGTACTGCATCTTTTTTTCACGACTTTCATATAATATATAGATTCCATCCTATATATTACAGATTCTACCTACTTTGATGATGGAGGAAATATGATTCTTTTGCTTTCCTTAAGGAACAAGTTTGGAAAGAGATTTAGGGTTGGAAAGGGAAGTTGCTTTCTAGGGTGGGGAAAGAGATTCTGATAAAAGCAGTGGCTCAGTCTATTCCCACCTATACGATGGGGGTGTTTCAATTGCCTGGAAAATTATGTGATGAGTTGGATGCTATGTGTGCCAGATTTTGGTGGGGCCAAGTTGGTGAAGAGAGGAAAATTCACTGGAAAAGCTGGAGCTTTTTAACACAGTCAAAGAAAGAGGGTGGGATGGGCTTCCAAGATATTAGATCTTTTAATTTAGCTATGCTAGCAAAGCAAGGATGGCGGTTGTTGCAAGATAAAAACTCTCTTTTGTATAATTGTTTTAAGGCAAAATATTTTCCTCGGTATGAGTTCCTTGAGGTGAAGGATTGTCAAAATAGCTCTTACGTTTGGAAGAGCTTGCTGGCTACCCAACCGGTTGTGAGGAGAGGGTGTTATTGGAGAGTGGGTAATGCTGCTTCCATCCATGTTCTGAAGGACTGTTGGTTACCTAATCAGCCAACCAAAAAAATTTTGTTCCAACTTGAGGAGGATATTTGGGAGTGGAGGGTTTCAGACTTAATAGATTGGTAGACCCACCAGTGGGATAGAGAACGGATTCAGGCTTTATTCCATCAGTTTGATGCTGAAGCTATTCTTCAGGTTCCTTTGAGCAGGCGGGTTGGGCAGGATTCCTTGGTATGGTTGTTTACAAAGAAGGGTAGCTATAGTGTGAAGTCCGGGTACCATGTCGCTAAGCTATTGAAGATGGCGGGGAGTTCTTCAGGAGAGACTTCAGTGCAAAGAGCAAGCACTTCCTTATGGTTACGGGTTTGGAAAGCAAGGGTCTCCAATAAGGTAAAACTCTTTTCTTGGAGAGCATGTCAAAATATATTGCCTACACGGGATAATTTGGTTTGGAGAAGGGTGGTGGAGGATGCGAGTTGTTGCTTCTATCGTAGAGCTACTGAAACGGTATTGCATGTGCTTTGGGAGTGTGGGGTGGCACAAGATGTGTGGGCAAGTAGTGCTATCAGATTTCAAAAATTTGGGACTGAGCAAGTGGATTTTAGATAACTGGTAGCTGGTCTCATGCCGAAGCTGTCATTGGAGGAAAGGGACTTATTTTAGGTGATTTGTTGGCAAATTTGGCTGCAGAGGAACACGGTGTTGCATGGGGGTGTCTTCCAACACCCATCACGGTCTCACCAACGTGCATCAGATTATTTGAGAGAGTTTGTTGAGGCTCAAGACCAACTGAGTGTACCTGTATTAGTCCACATCCCTGCAAGTCAAGCATGGCAACCACCACAAGGAGAGTTCTTCAAGCTAAATTTTGATGGAGCCAGTTTTGATAATGGTGCGACTTCGGGCTATGGTGCTGTTATTTGCAATAGGAATGGTGAAGTTATGGCTGTTGTATCTGCCAAGGGTGGTGCTGTGAGGGATAGTGAAGAATTGGAGGTGATGGCTTGTCGCAAAGTTTTGGAATTTGCTATAGACCCTGGTTTTATGGAGGTGATACTAGAAGGTGATAATGCCCTGGTTATGAAGACAGTTTCATAGGCTCAACCAAACTTCTCTCGTTTTGGATTGATCTATGAAGATATTTGGTGCTTGGCTGTAGGTTTTAGATCCATCTCAGTTAGCTGTGTTAGGCGTAGTGCAAATGGTGTTGCTCATGCTTTGGCAAAATTTGCTAGGTTATCTGATAATGATATTGTATGGATGGAGGAGGATCCTCCCCCTGCTGTGGATGCTCTATATTTGGATTCTAGTCTTTTGATTTAATGAAAGTCATTTGGTTCCGGTTTCAAAAAAAAAGCCTATATATTACAGATTATATCAAGTATTCTTTTTTTTTTTTGGTTGAATAAACATCTTTTATTGTAAAAAAGACCTAAGCCCCGATCCATCTCTTTACAAGGCAGGCCCAGATCGATACCAAAAGGCTAAGAGAGGAGCGACTGAATTGTCCTCGATCTCTTCTAACAAAACAGAAAGATACATTAATTAGTAGACCAATGGGGAGAATCATACATGTTTGTTTCTAATAAGGGGATCAAGAACGTTCCAAGCTTCTTCTTCTTCTTCTTCTTCTTCTTCTTCTTCTTTTTTTTATTTAAAAAAAAGCTCTTTTTAAAGCCAACTGCTATTGCCTATATATGATACTGATGATAGAGATGCTAGCTTCTCGATCCCCATAATGGGCTTCCTTCCATGCATGCATGCATGGGCAAACTCCAAACTGAAGTCCAAGCCGAAACCACCCCACCTTTATCATAATATGATATCTTCCTATATTATGCGTGGGTTTGGATACCGCTTATTTTGCTGAAAATTGAAAACAATAAAAAAAATATTTTCCAGTTACTATCCACTTTTAAAATTACTGTTCATTTTCCTATTTGCATTGTACACGGGATGAGGCACTGAGCTAAATAAAAAAAGAAGGTAAAAAGGCAAACGTAGCAAACGTAGACGTGATTCAAATGAAGTCGAAGTGTGTTTGAATACCGCTTATTTTGTTGAAAACTGAAAACATTGTAGCAAAATAATTTTTAAATGTGTAAATAGTGCCATGGGACCCATTTTTAATGAAAGTTTTGCTGAAAAAAGATGTTTGTGTATCCTGTGAACAGTGTATGTGCCCTTGAAATGCTTTTCTCAAAAAAAAAAAAAGTGAAACACAAACGCATGCTTTTCATCAATATCCAAACGGATACCAGGACTACTTTCGTGTTTAAAACGTTGCTTAATTAATAAATCGGATGCCAAAGCTCGTCGTCGATCACATTTTATATTACTAAATCTTTGTAGTAACTTTCAATCATTCATTATCATCATAAATTAAAAAATTAAAAAAAAAAAGGATAAATAAGCAAGTAAATAGACCATCAATATTATTATTATTGCAACTTAGAAATACTCATAAATAGAGGGGTACTTAAAATGATAAAATCAAAATCCCCTCTTTTAGTTTTACTTTTATCACATTGATCACTTAAAGAACCGCAACATTAGTTGATACAGTGGCTATAATTGATTGTGCCATGGATGGTTCTTAATGTTATTACTTACTAATTAACTATAATAATTCATAATTTCGTTGTCAAGGACAAAATGATACAAACATAAACATCTAAATATGATTAAAGTTCGTAGTTCTGACAACTGTTGTCATGATCAGCTTAATTACATCTCAAATGGAAAAGAAGATGACGTTGCAATATCCCTTTCTTTGGTCTTCTTGTTCTTAATCTTATCATAATAATACTACGCATTAAAATGATTATAAAATGATCATTTTTTAAGTTAAGGGTACAACGTGCTTACTAGTGTTAAATAAAGATTAAATATTTTACCAAAAAAATAAAAAATAAAAAAATAAAGATTAAATAATAATGGTTATGAAATATGAACCTTATCAACTTCACATAATACTCCACCTTGACTAGATGAAATTTTGCTTTTGATCGTTGGATCAACTTTGATGGTCAAAGTATGTTCATCAATGATTGATTATTACTTGATTAATTGTACATTACTATTCATTTGTTTTAGGTCACCATTCTGGAAAAATTATTAACAAGAATAGAGGATACAAGTACAAAAAATCTTACTTTATCTTGAAGTACCTACCTACAATAAAACCTACTTATTAATAAGGAAACTTAGCTTCAATTCCCAATTGGATTACTTCTTGTAGGAAACTTTTTTGCACAAATCTTCAATTCGTGACTAACACCACAGCAATCGCTTGATAGATGTAGTTTTTGCAAAGTTCTTTAATACATTCTTGATGAAGTAGTAGCAAGCTTGGTAAAAAGAAAAGAAAAGAAAAAAAACCCTAGGCACTTAGAATGTCGTAGCAATTCCTTAGTATGTGTGTAGCTCTTTGTGTAATTGATGACGACCATAAAATATTGTTTTTATATGTTTTGGAATCCTAGTGCATGAATTCCAAGACAACCCAAATTATTATGGGCTAAAATCGAAATTATTGTTTAATTTTCCCATAACTCTATAAATTGAAAGATGTCAAGATAGGTATCGAAATTCATTTATTCTCGATAGATCAATAGGTATCAAAGTCTTGTTTTTGGCAGGTTTTCTGAGCAATTTCTTTTGCAATCTTGAGCCTTTAAATCATACCACTTTTTTGTTGTTCTTAAATACTAAACTCAAATACATATAAAATGTGTTTTATCACATGTTTGCCAATTTACAAAAATATGACCCTAACAATGATGCTTGATGTTATGGTGGGGATGTTAAGTCGAAGCAATCGAGTGACTTACATGGTGTTATAAGGTAACTACATTAATATTGAGAGTGTTGATTACTTTATGTATATTTTTATGATTATTGAAATCACAGTTGTCAAAATGTGAATCGTATCGTGATCTTTTTTTTTGGTATCGAATTGTAACGTGTATCATAAGATACACAAAAACCTAATAAAATTATTTAAGAAAAAAGTATAGATATACATATATAAAAGGTATATTTATTATAAATCCAAAATATATTCAACTAACAACCAATTTAATCATTGCTTATGTAATAATTGTGTAGGCCCAACCCAAAGTACTCAGTGGCCTTTGAGGTTGGGCTCCCAATTTATTTGTTTAGAGTGGGTAAGCAGTTTCCTACTATGGGTAAATCCCTTTAAGGCTAACCTAACAGCCCAATGAAAGAGTTTGTGACCTAACTTGAATCTTTCCCCCTCTGTGTGTTTCTCGTGGAGTCTCAAGGCTATGTACCGAGCTTCCTTCTCTTTAGCTATTTCTCTCTTTTTTGCTCTCGCATATCACTCACTCTCTCTCTCTCTCTCTCTCTCTCTCTCTCTCTTCCCCCAGATTTTCCAACCCCCTTTCACACCATCTATTCCCCTTTTTATAGTCTTCCTTTAGTGGGTTTGTCATCATAAGTTGCGGTTTTTCCCAAAAAGGTAGGCCCCATTTTGACCTATATTCTTGATCGGATGGGACCCGTTGCACATTTCTGAATTGACCACATTAGAACTTGTGCCAACCTCCAACTCTATGCTAGGCAGGCGAATATCCCTAAGGTAATATGTAACGTTCATGGTGATGCCTTGGGTCGGTTTGTATTATACCATGCTTGGACCTTCCATTACTTGTTCAATATGACTGGGGCGGGCCTTGGCCTTGGGCAGGTATTTGATTTATGGATCGTAAAATAGCCCCCCACGATTTCATCTTTCGGCACGGAATATTAGATTAGGGCCATTTTTCCTTTGCTGAAGCTGGATGATGTTCCGAGCTGCCGTTTGATTTATTGGCTTTAATAGCCTGCATTGATGTGACCATTGTCCCCCCGGGGACATCAAGCGTCAGGCAATTAATTAATGCCTCGGACTTGGTAACTGACGCACCAAACATGCATTACGACAGCTATCTTGATAGATTGTTGACGATTCAGGGACGTTTCAATTACCAAGGCGCATGTGTGAAGGTAGTTTTGGGTAGTTATCGATCCCTTCGCCTGTGCATTTAATACTCATTATATATATGTGTTGATCCCTCAAACGAAGTTTTTTATTTACATTCTCACAATCCTTAGAGTTTTCTTCAGACTAAGGAGTCCTTCTATCTAAGAATAGACGCTTCTGCCAAGAAAGCAACCTTCCAATAAGTTCTTTTTCCTATGTCTTCCCTCATTTTCACTTTCGTTTATTTTAGGATGGGTTTCTCCCAATTAGTAGATACTGAGGTGAGTGTAGTAGCCTTTAAGGTTCAATTCAATTTTCCTTAGGATGTAGATATAGCGTATTGTCCTGAGGACAATATTGAAGACGAAAGGATGTCGAAGGTGATTTTTATTCCCTTTATGGCGGTCCCCATGGGTGGGGTTAGGTTCCCCTTAGATCCCTTTCTCCTTAGGACCCTTAGTTTTTACAGTATTTGTCCCAACCAAGGTCTTCCCAATTTTTATAGGATGGTAAGTTGTGTTAACTGACTACATAGACTGTACAACTTGAACCTTACCCACCATGACATAATTTTTTTGTACAATTGTTGTGATAGTCTTGATAACGGGTATTACCTTAAGGTTTGAGACCCTCGGTTTAGGATGATATCCTGTCTCCCAAACTCTAATAGAAATTCCCAAGGGGAATTTCTAAAAGTGAGTGGAAACTAGCTGGCCGATGAGCTAACTTACCCAGTATCACCTCGAAATGTAGGTCGGTATCCCCTAAAAACTTGTTCGGCTTACTTAACCATTACCCCTTTATCTCTCTCTCTCTCTCTCTCTTTTAATTTTTAATTTTTTTGAACTTCAAAACACACACCTTTTTTTATTTGCTAAGTGCAGTTTCTTGGTTGTTGTTTTATAGATTGCAAACGTATCAAATCGAACATTGCCTTGGTGGAAGTTCAGGATCTTAATTTTGTTCTTTGCTTGAAGATATTTGTACATTATGACAGTCAACTCCAGGCATCACACCTCATTTTAGGCTGCACTCCTTCGTACACTAGCTACCAAACTCTGGGGCTAGCCTTACTTGCATCAAACCCAATGTTAACATACAAAGATGTCCAAATACCGGGTTTCCTCCCTAACATTTTGGCAAATGAAGCTCGGAAAAAGGGATCTCACCAAGCAAGGGATAGTTCAAAAGAACTAGTTATGGACGGTTCGGGTGACATCGTTTTTCATGGGCGACTACAACATATTCCTATGAATGATCTCAAAGAAGAAGAAGAAGACGAAGAAGAAGAAGATATGGTTCGTTGGTGCAACGTTAAGATCAGGCACTACTTCCTTGAGGGCAACCTGCGACGGGCAACTACAAGAGGCAGAGGACATCGAGTGGCTCGAGGAGCCAAACCAAACCCCCATCCCAACAACAAACTCCTTTTGCTACCTCGACCACAGCAGACCCACCTATTCTCCTTACAGTTGGAGTGGCTCCAAGAATAGAGGGTCGTCCTACCACAATAGCGGTCGGTAGGTCTTCTTCCACTCATACTTCTCGGGACTAGCAACACACCTTCAAGCTGGGTAAAGGTCCCATTCCATTGAATGCACATCTGGGAACATGTCTTTGTCGACAGCCTGACAGCCTTGGCAAGGCCTTACTTCTACCTGATGACATGCGCTTTTGGAAGGACTGCAAGGACGAGGATGTCATTCTAAACCTCAAGTGGCACTCCATTGTGGTAAACATCCCCTATCTTTACTACTGTATTATAAGTGTAACTTCGACTTTGTTTTAGTACTCAGTTTTTTCAATTTTCTTTGTCCTAGGCGCACAGATGACCCATATCCTAGAGGGTTGGTTGAAGAATGCCATGGAGGAGACTAAAGGGGAGAAAGCTCTGAAGCAGGTGGCAGAGTCCACCATTAAGGAGAAAAACCTAGTGGTGGCCAAGGCGGAAAGGAGGGCCACAGTTGTCGAGAAGGACAAGGACTCCTTCCAACACAAAGTTGGTGTCTTGGAGGGAAAGCTTGAACATTTTGATACTCAACTAGCCCAGGTCTTGAGCATAATTTCGGCCAGAGATAAGGAGCTAGAAGTGATGAACACAAGAAAATCAGTAAGGCTGAATGTCTCGGGTGTTGATGATCTTTGTGTTACTTGGAATATCCTGAAAAATGAACACAAAATCAGAGGAGACCAGGGAAGACCGGCCAAGAATCCTCTGATGGTAAAGTTAGTATTTTCAAAATTCCAATTTGTATGGAAATGTCTCAATGCCTTACCTTCCCGTAGAAGAGCTCTTATATAGTGCTTGTCTGAGGCAGTTACTTCTTCTACCGTTGTGGAGTTCGGAAGACTCGGAGGTAACTTCCATAACCATCATGGAAGTTACCTTTTTGGACTCTGTTTTCCACAATTGCTTACTAGAGAAGCGGTTTTGTAGCTTGACAGGAAAACAAAGGTCGTCTTGAGTACGTATTCAAGGATCACGTTCAGGACGCAAGGTGCTCGTCCAACCTACTTCATGGATGGACGAGCTTATCCTTGGAAGAACATGATCTAAGCAATTCAACTCTTCCTTAGGACGAGCCATATGGACGAGTTTCAGGAGTTGGTCTATTTCATAACACCATCAGTTGCCCCCTCGTCCATATGGATTGTTTAAGGGAATGTGTAACTTAGCATCATTTCCCTGGACATACGCATTTAAAGTCTACAATTAGATGTGCCACGTGTCGTTATTTTATTGGTGACCCATCTCATCGATTTATTTTTTTGAGGGGTAAGCCAAGTGTCATATCCTGGTTGGTTGTGTCGTTTCGAATACCCAGGTCAGATGTCTATAAATTGTGGAATTCCTCCTCTACCCTTTACATTTATGAAATTTCCCTTCGTCTAGAGTCTCGTCTAGAAGTCTTTCTGCGTCCATAGTCCTCCCTCGTCTAGAGCCAGGTATTCTCTTCCTTCTCGTCTTTAGGTTTTTGGTCTCCAAAAAATGTCTGAAACTGTTATTTCTTCGTCTAGCAATTGTACCAAGAAAGCTATAGACAAGTATTATGATACAACCAGTGATAGTGGTTCTAGTAACAGTAGCCATAGTAGTGAGGAGAGTTCTACGAATGAGGGGTATACCTCTAGTGTCCCTGGGCTTCCTTTAGAAGTTATCCAAGAATAACTTAGGAAAGCTTCTGATTCCCAAGCTGGCATCTCGTCCAATGTCCCTCCGTCTAGTCCTTTGGACGAAGAGGAGACCATCTATAGTTGTACAGTAGGTATCCATTCCAAAACGAGTGAGCAAAGGCTTAACAATCTTAGGACATGGTACCAGATCCTGGATGAGCTTACCCTAGATTACCCGTCCGTGGAGAATGGTGCTGCAATCCCCGTTTTGGGGTAGGCGTCTATAAGGCTTATTTCTTGGGGGGTTTTAGGTTACCATTGAATGCATTTGCTAGAGAGTTATTGGTTAGGTTAGGTTTAGGTATATGCCAATTCAACCTTAATGCGTGGAGATTAGTTATCTCTATGCAAATTTTGTGGAAGGAAGTATTTGGAGGGGACTGTCCTCTTACTGTGGACGAGTTCCTCTTTTGTTACAAACCTTCAGAGATAAATCAATCCCTTGGCTTTACCAATTCATAGCTAAGGGTAAAGATTGTAGATTAATCAAGTCCCTGGCCTCGTCTGACAGGAATTGGAAGACAAAGTTTATATTTGTCTCCGATTTTTGTGCAGGGAATCCCGTGGACGTTGGCAGGGACCCTTTTGCCCCTTATTCTGGGGACATAGGGAACCTTCATCCTGAAGGTACGTCCCTCCCCTTTTTCACCTTTCTCTTTCTTTTATCTTATTTTTTATTTGTTTTTAACCTTTGTTTATTATCTACTTTACAGGTGTTAAACGACCTTCCTTAAGTAAATTTCACCGTGACCGCGTCCACAGGGCTCATCTTTACGTTGATAGGGATTTTCATTCTTTGGTTACCCTACGACATCTTGCTAAGTGGGGACTTGGTCCTGAACCTTCAGACGAGGCTATTGCCCACGAGGTCATAGGCTATTGAACATCCTGTCATACTTCCTGATCTATTTATAATTCGTCACTTATTGTTATTGTTTTTTGCTTTAGGAATGTCAACAATGAAAGAAAACAAGGAGAAAGAAGTTGTAGGTGAAGAGAATCGTCCTGAGACTCAATCTCAAGCTCGTCCTTTGGTTGGGGACAAAAAGTGATCTTTGTCTAAAAATCTGGATTTGGGAAATCTCCCCAACCGACGAGGCAAAAAGGCTAAGCATGGGTCGTCCCAAACAGTCAAGCCCAACCTTCCCTCGTCTCAACCGCCCGTCAAAATAACATGGACTCGTCCACTCCAATTGAGACCACTCCGTCCAAGTCTCCTCCGCCCAAGACGACTGTGCCTGCCACATCCCAGCCTTCTCAACAGGTCCTTTCAAATATTATTGAAAATGAAGACCTGGTTTCGGAGCGTTTTCAGAAAGCTATTTTAGACGAGGACATAAATACTTGCTATGACATGTCCTTAAACGATTTTGAACATTTTGGTGTTCATGATCTTTTTAAGGTAAGTAATCACATTTTTTCCTCGTCTTTGCTAAAAGATATAATTATATGTATTTTCATCTATCTTTCATTTTCATTCATCCATTTTTCATCTCTATTTTTTTTTTTTTTTTTTAGGCTATGTCAAAATTTATTGCAGCGTTCAGGCAGGACACAGGATTGGACAAGATGAGGGTCTTGTTAGAGACAAAGATTCAGGAGGTGAAAGAAGAATCTAAGAAGTGGGTCGGGGTAGCTACCAAGGCTAAGGAGAAGACAACGGAGCTACAAAACTTGATTGAGGAATTAAAAACTGATGTAGTGGAAAAAGATACTAGTCTTGATCATTTACAGGAAAAGAACAATGAGCTGAGTACTCTTCTTTCCAAGGCTAAAGAAGATGCAGTGACTGAGTTCACGGCGTCCAAGTAATACACTGATCTTCTGGACTCCAATTATGCAGCAGGGTTTGAGGATTTTAGAATGGATGTTGTGGAAAACTTCCCTGAAGTGGACTTTAGCTCCATTAAACTCAACCTAGCTGCTGCTACCAGTTCTCTCCTTCAAACTAGCTCCAAGGACGTTAATGTGGACGTCGATGCTACTACCTAGCCACTTCAGGACGACCCCAATTCCAATGCCCCTTCTTCATAAAGACGAGACCTTTGTATTTAGATTATCCTTAGTATTTCTATCTTTTTTTGGTTTGATCCATTGTTTTGGATCTTTTTATTGTAACCCAAGTACATTTTATATTGTCCATGCTTTTAGGACGGGCTTCTAAACAATTGCCTTTTGGGCTTTTTATTTTAACAAGGGTTTTTTGGATTATGAATGTTTGTTTCCTTTCTATCATTGTGTGGACGATTTTTTTTTTTTTTTTTTAACAATTGATTTCATTCTTGACTTGTCCATGATAAAAGTTGTATTCATTCATCCTTTTGAATTTTGCTAGTTATTTTATAAGTATAGCTCGTCTTTGGGGATGGCAACACTTTTTTCCTCAGCTTTATTCGTCTTTAGACTTGGTAGCTGGTTTTACATTCCATCCATAAGCCTAACTTTTTTCTCATCCAAATAATTGGATTGTTATAGTTGGCGTCCTGTTTGACATGAGATATTCATGTATGCATTTCCTCGTCCATGGGTAGGATTGATGTATTAAGGGCTTTACTTCGTCCATTATCTAGACGAATATGCCTTATTTTTCCTTGCTTTACCTTTGGGAAAGCTTATAGACGTTACATCTCCGCGTCCAGAGATTTTACTTGTCTTGGGCTTTTAGCCTTCTTGTTGATTATTTTGAATAAAAACAATATAAATACTAAAAATATACACAACATTATGTATATAGCATAAACATTGTTCATAGGTGAGGCATGTGCTTAGAAGCTAATGCCTTTAGGGAATTAATAAATACAACTCCATAACCTCATCCATTGCTCATGACACACAATTTTAAAGACTAGTATAAATTTAGGAAATTAACACATGCACAAAGCTTATATTTAAACAGACTTCGAAACAAACTTTTAGCTGCTCGTCCAAGGTAATGCTCGTCCAGGCTGGGACTTTACTGGTAATACCTTCTTAGGTGTTCAACATGCCAAGGGTGTTCCAACTTCCTCCCGTCCAAAGTTTCCAAGTAGTAGGATCCTTGCCTTTTGCAATTGATGACTTTGTAAGGTCTTTCCCAATTAGGTCCTAGTTTCCCATGAGCCGGGTTCTTGGTTGCTAAAGAAACCTTTTTCAAGACAAGGTCTCCTATGTTGAATCACCTTGGCTTCACCATTGCATCATATTGCCTAGCCATTAGGTTTTTGTACCTTGCCGTCCTATGTTCTGTGTCCGTCCTTACCTCATCTATTAAATCGAGGTTTAAACAGAGTTACTCCTTGTTATCCTTGTCTTGATACATCGTCACCTTGTGGTTGGCCATGTACACTTTTACAGGTATGACTGCTTCATTTCCATAGGCTAGCTTGAAAGGAGTTTTCCCTATAGGGGTTCTCACTATCGTCCTGTACGCCCATAGAACACCTGATAGCTCATCTGGCCATACTCCTTTTGCCCCCTCAAGTTGAGTCTTGATGATTTTCAACAAGGATCGATTTGCAACTTCGGCCTGACCGTTTGCTTGGGGATGGGCGGGCGAGGAATAATGATTTTGAATTCCGAAATGTTCACAGAAGTCCCTGAAAAGTGCATTGTCAAATTGTTGTTCGTTGTCAGACACTAATACCCTGGGCACCCCAAACCTACACACAATGTTCTTCCAGACAAAGCTCTTGACATTTTGTTGTGTGATACTTGCTAAGGGTTCCGCTTCTACCCACTTGGTGAAATAAATCAATACCCACCACCAGAAATTTCATCTGTCTCGTCCTAAGTGGAAAGGGACTCAAGATGTCTAACCCCCATTGTGCAAAAGGCCATAGGGCCATCATTGGGGTGAGATATTCTAATGGTTGTCTGGGGACGTTACTAAACCGTTGGCATTGATCGCAGATCTTGACATATGCCTTGGTATCAGCTTGCATATTGGGCTAATAGTAGCCTGCGCGGACGACTTTGTGGAGAAGTGATTTAGCTCCTGAGTGGTTGCCACATGCTCCTTCATGAACCTCCCTCAATACATAGTTGGCCTTGTCCGGAGCTAAACACCTCAGATAAGGTTGTGAAAAACCCCTTTTGTATAGTACCTCGTTTATGAGGACGTATCTAGCAGATCTGACTTTGAGCTTCCTGGCCTCGTCTTTTCCTTCTGGAAGCTTTCCATCCATCAAGTATGATACTATTGGAGTCATCCAATTTTCTTCACCCTCTATCTGCTGCACCTCTAGAAAGTCTATGCTGGGCAGGTATTGAATTTCATCAAACTTGTCCATTACTTCGCTCGCTGAGGCTTTTTTTGCTAAAGTATCTGCTTCCATATTTTCTTCTCTTGGGATCTGAATGAAATCAATTTCCTTAAACTTCTTTACAAGGTGTACCACCTTATTAAGGTACTTCTTCATTCGTTCTTCTTTGGCTTCACATGTCCCATTTACTTGGCCTATGACTAGCTGAGAGTCTTCTAGGTTGAGTATCGATTCTGCTTCCACAGATTTAGCCAACTTCGACCCTTTAAGAAGGGCTTCATACTTAGTTTCATTGTTGGTTGTTTGATACTGCAGACGAACCTTGTGCTTCAATTTATCTCCCTTCGGGGATAGTAAAACAACTCCTATTCCTCCTGCATACTGTGTAGATGATCCATCCACATGGATGATCCATTTCTTTCTATTCTCCACCTCGCTTAAGTCTTCATAACTCAGAGTAAACTCTACAATGAAATCTGCCAGGGCTTGAGCTTTTATTGCATGCCTTGGTTGATATCTGATGTCAAATTCACTAAGCTCAACAGCCCATTGGATCAGTCGTCCTGCAGCTTCTAGCTTGTTCATTGCTTTCTTGAGCGGATGATCGGTCATGACATTGATGACATGAGCTTGGAAGAAATGCCTTAGCTTCCTGGAAACCGTTATCAATGCAAAAGCTAGCTTCTCTATTAGCGGATATCGTCCTTCTGCTCCCCTTAGTGCTCTGCTTGTATAGTATACGGGCTTTTGCACTCTTCCTTCCTCCCTTATCAATGCTGAACTAACAGCATGTGGGGTAACTGCTAAGTACAAATACAACTCCTCTCCCAGCAGGATGGACTTAATAAAGAAGCCGTAGTAAGGTAGATTTTCAAGTCTTGAAAGGCTTTTTGACACTTGTCCGTCCATTCGAATGCCTTTTTAAGTACCTTAAAAAATGACAAACATTTATCAGTAGCTTTAGAGACAAACCTGTTGAGGGTAGCAACTCGTTCGATAAGAGACTGGACTTCTTTGATATTTCGTGGAGGTTACCTGTTCGGTATCGCTTGAATCTTGTCTGGATTTGCTTCAATCCCCCTATGTGAAACCATAAACCCTAGGAATTTCCCGAATGACACTCCAAAAGCACACTTGCTGAGGTTCAACCTCATGTTATACTGCCTAAGTGTGTCAAACGTTTCCTGCAGGTCGTTCAGATGCTTTCCCTCATCCTGACTTTTCACCAGCATGTCATCTACGTCGACTTCTACATTTCGCCCAATTTGTGGACGAAACATGTGGTTAACCAACCTCTGATATGTTGCCCCAGCGTTTTTCAAACCGAAGGGCATCACCTTATAACAAAATAAGCCTTGACTTGTAACAAAGGATGTCTTTTCTTGATCTGTGTCATCCATCCTTATCTAATTGTATCCAGAGAAAGTATCCATAAAGCTAAGTAGCTTGTGACTCGCAGTGGAATCTAACAATTGGTTAATGCGTGGCAATGGGTAGCTGTCCTGGGGGCAAGCCCTATTTAGATCGATGAAGTCTACACACATTCTCCACTTACCGTTTTTCTTCCTAACCATTACTACATTGGCAAACCAGTCTGGATAATAAACTTCTCAAATGAACTTCGCTACGGTCAACTTTTGCACCTCTTCTTTAATAGCATTGTCTCTCTCAGGAGCAAACACCCTTTTCTTCTGTCATATAGGCTTAGAGGAAGGATACACATTTAGACGGTGGGTAATGACACTAGGGTCTATACCCGGCATGTCCTCATGACTCCAAGCAAACACATCAATATTTTTCCTTAGGAAACGAATGAGATCCTTCTTAATCTTCTCTTCTAAATCTGCTCCAACCTTAGTTCACCTTTTAGGGTTTTTCTCGTCTAAAGAAATATCTTCCAACACTTCAATGGGTTCAGCCACCATTCTCTTTTCTTCAATATTCATCGTCTGAACTTACTCGTCCATGGCCAACATGGCCAGGTAGCATTCTCTTGTTGCCAGCTGAACTCCCTGCACTTGTCCTATCCTATGCTCCGTTGGAAATTTGACTGACAGGTGGTAAGTAGATGTAACTTCTTTCCAACTATTTAAAGTTAGTCTTTCAATTATGGCATTGTAGGAGGATGAACAATCTACCACCAAGAAATTCACGTCCCTGGCTACCTGTTGTGGGTATGCCCCCACCATGACAAGTAATGTGACAGTGCCTATAGGCTGTACCTTCATTCCACCGAATCCTACCAAGGGTGAGTTTACTGGACGAAGTTGGTCTTGTCTGAGCCTCATTTGCTGAAAGGCAGGGTAATATAAAATATCTACTGAACTTCCATTGTCCACCAACACCCTTTTAGTTGTATAATCGGCAATAAGTAAAGTAATAACGATGGCATCATCATGGGGGTGGTGAACTCTTTTAGCGTCCGCGTCCATGAATGTGATTGCTTGCTTGTCCGTGGTCATCGCCCTTGGAGATCGTCCAGAGAGTTGAACACTTTGCACTACTTTCAGATACGTCTTCCTGGACTTGGATCACTGACTGGCTGAGCTTCCTCCTATAATAACTCTTATCTCTCCAAGCGGGGGGCGCGATGACTCTTCTACCTTCCCTTTCAACTTCTCATCCTTATGCTCTCATCCAAGGATATTTCTCAACTTTCCTTATCTTATAAGATTTTCAATCTGCTGTTTTGGATCTTAACATTCATCCGTGTCGTGCCCATGGTCTCTGTGGAAGCAACAATACTTGTTTTTATTGCATTTATTGGGATCTCCTTCATTTTCTCTGGCCATTTCAAGGAAGGATAGTCCTTAATTTGCATAAGGACCTGCTCGAGTGGTATGTTCAGTGGCGTGTATTATTGACTTTGTTCTGAAGGACTAGCCGTCTTACCATCTCGGTCTTTTTTATCTTCCGTCCGTCCTTTTTTTGGACAAGGGCCTTGCTCAGAGTGGCGCATGGGTTTGCTTCCATTCTTTCAGCTCTCTTCCTTTTCTTGGCTATGATTGCGTCTTCTGCTTCCATAAAATTCTAGGCTGAATGGACAAGTTCAGCCATGGATTGAGGCTCCTTCTCATAAAACTTGTGGATGAATAAATCAGAATTAACCCCGTTGTGAAAGGCTGCCAATAGTAGCTTATCATCTACCTCATCCACCGTCAAGGCTTCCCTGTTGAAACAAGTAATAAAGGACTGCAGGCTTTCATTCTCCCCCTGTTCTATGGTCAACAGGCTGGACGAAGAACGCTTGTGTCTCTGTCCCCCAATGAAGTTATTAACGAACAACTTGCTCAACTCTTCGAAAGATCTTACTGAATTCGGGGGTATTTTACTGAACCACACTCGTACCGGAATTTTGAGGGTGGTAGGGAAGGCTTTACACATAATTTCATCCGGAACCCCCTGAAGGTGCATTGTAGTCTTAAAAGTAGCAATGTGATCAAACGGGTCACGCGCTCCATCATACGAATCCAAGGAAGGCGTCTTGAATTTTGGAGGCAAAGGGTGACCATTGATGGAAGCCGTGAAAGGGGAATCTGTACGGTGAACTAGATCCTCTATAGGATTTGTTCTTCTCATGTTCTCCCCCATCTCATCCATAACCTTCCTCATCTGGTCAATCTCTCTCCAAGTGTGGCACCCTTCTTGATGTGGTGCCCCTTGATTGACTTTTAGGCACAACATTTCTTCCATCTCCCTGGCTCTGGTCTTGTTCTTCCCCATATGCCTTATGCCGTTGCCTCCTAAGATTAATCTCCATTGTCAGTTCTTGGTTCTGGCGAGTTAACTTTGCCATAGCGGCTGCCATGGATTACACATGTTGAATTGAGGATGGTTCCATGGCAGGCGTAGATTGACAATCGTGATGGGGATGGCTAGAAGCATCCCTACTTTCTTGATGGCTTGGACTGGTAGACCTCGATCTAGTCCGAACCATTGCAACCTTTTTGTCAGAGAAAGGAATTGTAGAACTCAGATAAAATCTAATAAAACTTTCCCACAGGCGGTGCCAACTGATGAACACAAGGAAATCGGTAAGGCTGAATGTCTTGGGCGTTGATGATCTCTGTGTTACTTGGAATATCCTGAAAAGATGAACACAAAATCAGAAAAGATCAGGGAAGACCGGCCAAGAATCCTTCGATGGTAAAGTTAGTATTTTTAGAATTCCAATTTGTATGGAAATGTCTCAATGCCTTACCTTCTCGTAGAAGAGCCCTTATATAGTGCTTGTCTGAGGCAGTTACTTCTCCTACCGTTGTGGAGTTCGGAAGATTTAGAGGTAACTTCCATAACCGCCATGGAACTTACTTTATTTGGTCTCTGTTTTCCACAGCCACTTATTGGAGAAGCGGTTTTGTAGCTTGATAGGAAAACAAAGGTCATCTTGAGTACGTATTCAAGGATCACGTTTAGGATGCAAGGTGCTCATCCAACCTACTTCACGGACGGACGAGCTTATCCTTGGATGAACATGATCTAAGCAATTCAACTCTTCCTTAGGACGAGCCATATGGATGAGTTTCAGGAGTTGGCCTATTTCATAACACCATCAAGAAGTGCTCAAGGCCAATCTAGAGGAGGCTGAGCAAAAGTTTTACAATGAGGGGTTTGATGATGCCAAATGCTTTGGTCGGAAGGTGATTTTTGACACCTGGCAGAAGGGCTTCCTGGAAGGGTGGATGGCCGCCGTCAATGCCTTAGACCTACCCTCCTCCTCTTCCTTCAGGGACCCAGGCCAGGTTCCTTTGCCTAAAGATCTTGTGGAGGCTCCCGTTGAAGAAACCCTTATGATGGAGGAGGACAGCTCGACCATGCGGGAACTGGTTGAATAGATAGAGGCCCACACCGAGTTGATTGACTTAGACAATCTGGCTTCTCCTAACACTTCCGAGGTCCCTGAAGTCGCAGGGCCTCAACCTAACCCAGTTCCCCCAGCCGTTGAAAAATTTTAGCCTGTCGCCCCCAATGAGCCAGACACCATGCAAGTTTAACCACGTTTCCCTACTTTTAGTTTTATTCATTTTTAAAAATAAAAATAAAAAATAAAAAATGTATTATTGGCATAGCGTTTTGCTTGCCTTTTTTTGAGGACCATACTTTATTTCATTTGAGCTTGGATTTTTCAGACATTTTATTGCTGTACTCGTTTCGGTTTGGTTTTAGTCTATTTTATTTATGCATTGTTTCTTGTTAATTCCCTTTTGTTCTCGGGCCGCCCTATGGGACCTCAAATTGATTTTACCTTTTAACATGACGATTTGTTATCCTAAGTGTTTCTAAAAGGGGTATTAATTTGTGCCGAGATAGAGCCTTTACGTTCCTCGATGTAGTTTGTGCTTTATAGATAGGTTTTCATCTAGTCAGTGACCTCAGGCCAAGGCTAGGCTTTTGGCCTTGGATAAATTCGTTAAGGTTTCCACCTAGTCGGTGACTAGGGTCAAGCTGAGGCTAGGCTTTTGTCCTTAGATAAGTTCGTTAAGGTTTCCGCCTAGTCGGTGACTGGGGTCAGGCCGAGACTCGGCTTCTGTTCTGAGATAAATTCATTAACGTTTTCACCTAGTCAGTTACCGAGGTTAGGCCGAGGCTAGGCTTCGGTCCTTAGTCCCTTTAGAGTAAAGTCGTGTAATGTAGTCAAAAGAATACATGCCATAGTAAAGGGAAAAACAATCATTTCTATTCCATTTTTTTTAGACAGTTACAGCATAAGACACCCATCATAACAGTTGCACCTAATGGTAGTTCTTTTTCAAATTGCTCACATTCCAAGGTCGAAGGAGTGGTCTTTCCTCCATGTCTTCCAAGTAATACGCTTCAACTCCCATCATTGCAATGACTTGGTAAGGGCCTTCCCAGTTCGAGGCCAGCTTTCCAGCACCTAAGTCCCTCATATTTCTTATCGCCTTCTGTAATACTAGATGCCTTGCAACGAACTCTTTTGGTCTTATGCCTCGGTCATACCTTTGAGCCAGTTTTTGCTGGTAGTTAGCCAACCTGATCAAAACCATCTCTCGTCGCTCTTCCAAAAGGTCTAACTGCACGACCATGCTAGCATCATTACTCTCCGAGGTGAAATTTGAAACCCTCATACTAGATAATCCTATCTTTACGGGAATAATCACCTCGGTTCTATAAGTAATTGAAAAATGCATTTCACCTATAAACCTCCTAGGCATTGTGCGGTAAGCCCACAGCACATTCAAGAGCTCCTCAGCCCATCCACCTTTAGCCTCTTCTAGCCTCTTCTTCAATTCGGCAACTATTGCATTATTCATTGCCTCTGCTTGCCCATTGCTTTAAGGGTACACAAGGGTCGAATATTTGTTCTTGATCCCGATGTCACTACAATATTTTCAGAATGTCTTGCTATCTAACTGTAACCCATTATCCAAAATCAGTATTTATAGGACCCTAAACCTTGTAATAATGTTCTTCCAAAAAAATTTCATTGCATCCACATCTCAAATATTTGCCAAGGCTTCAGCTTCGACCCATTTCATAAAATAATCTATAGCAAATATGAAAAACCTACTATTACCAGTGTTCCAAGGAAAAAGCCCCACAATGTCTAAACTCCACTGAGTGAAGGGCCATGGCAAGAAATCGGGTTCAAGGTCCTTCTTGGTTGATGGATATTCGAGGATTGCTTCTGATGTTGATTTCACTTCTTTAGATACTCGGCAACATCCCTTTGCATGTTTAACCACTAGAAACCTTGTGTCATTGCTCAATACGCCAATGACCTCCTTCCAGTATGACTCCCACAAATTCCTTCATGCAACTCAGTTAAGAGACTGTCCACCTTCTAAGGGTGGAGACATAACAAATACGGTCCCCTAAATGACCATTGGTACAACCTCTTGTCTCTACACAACCAGAACCTAGCTGAAATTCTTCATATCTTTTCGGCCACTTTTGCTTCGTTTGGCAAAACGCTGTTCGTTATGAACGCTACAATTGGATCCATCCAACTCGGGCTAGGCACTGATAATACAAACACATTTAGCTGACGTTCTTTACTCAACTACTTCAGTACCTCCACTGAAATTATCCGTGGAACAAAATAGTCCATGGACGAGTCCAGGGTGGCCAAAGAATCTGCATGACTGTTCTTTCCCCTTAAAATCTGTGACATCTTCACTTTTTGAAAGCTAGCCAATAATGCGCCCACCATCTTCAAATACTCGGCCATCCAAGGATCTCTAACCTCAAACTTCCTTCCACCTGACTTAACACCAAGTGTGAATTTGAAAAAATCTCAACCACTTTTGCATATAGCTTTTTACTACTTTAAGCCCCACTATCAACACCTCATATTCGGTTTCGTTGTTGGAAACCCTAAAACCCAACCTCAGCGAGCACTCTAACCTTACACCTTCAGGTGATATGAGCACAATACCTATTCCGGCCCCTTGGGCATTAGATGCCCTGTCTACGTATACTTGCCAAGGCCTTAACAAGACTTGACAAACCCAATCCACACTACTCATCACAGGGGTAAACTAGGCCACAGAATTCACCAATACCTGTCTTTTAATAGCATTCCTCGTTTTGTGGCTCACATCAAATGACCTAAGCCTCATTCCTCATTTTCCTATCCTTCTTGTGAAATCAGATCTCCTTAACAGTGATTGTAAGGGGTGCTTGGTTAACACATAAACCGTGTGAACTTGAAAGTAGTGAGGCAACTCCATCGTCTCGTGGACCAGAGCCAAAGCCAACTTTTCCAACGACAAGTATCACATTTTGAATCCACCAGGGTCTTGCTGATATAATATACCGGTCACTACACCCCCTTTTGAATTTTCAGCAACACCACGCTCACCGTATGGTCAGAGAATGCCAGGTATATATATAGATCTTCCCCAGGCTCAGGACTGGACAAGATAGGCGGGCTCATCAAACAACACTTCAAATCCTGAAATGCTTCCTTGCACTCCACGGTCCACTAAAACACTTTCCACTTTTTCAGTAATTGAAAGAATGGTTTGCATCTGTCTACCAACCTTGAGACAAATCGGTTCAATGCTGTAATCATCCCTGTGAGTCTTTGCACATCCTTTAGGTTGCTCAGCGGAACTAGCTGTTGTATGGCCCTAATTTGGTCCGGATTCACCTCAATGCCTCGATTAGTGATCATGTACCCTAAGAACTTTTTGGCACCTACCAAATGCACATTTGTTGGCGTTAAGGTGGAGCTTGTGTCACCTAAGGATCTCGAAGTTTTCGTTTAAGTCTGTCACATGCCTTTCCTCCTTCCTACTGATGACCACCATGTCGTCAATATAAACTTCCATTGTGCTCCCAATTTTATCCCTGAACATTCTTGTCACCATCCGTTGGTAGGTGGCCCCCACATTTTTCAACCCAAAGGGCATCACCATGTAATGATAATTTCCCTCAAAGGTTATAAAAGATGTCTTCTTTTAGTCCACAAGGTCTAAAGCAATGATGGTATTCCTGAAAAGCGTCTAAGAAGCTCATCCTTGAGTGCCCAAAAGTGGTGTCAACTAATTGGTTGATCTTCGAGACAGGGAAAGGGTCCTTCAGGCATGCTCAGTTCAGATCGATAAAATCCACATAAACTCTCCACTTCTCGTTCTTGTTCTTCACTACCACCGTATTTGACAACCATTCTAGGAAGAACACCTCTTTAATAGCCCCAACTTATTTCAGCTTTTCTACTTCTTCCTTCATGGCCTCCACATGTTGCTTAACAAACCTTCTTGAATTTTGCTTTTTGGGCGGGGACAAGGGGTCCACATTCAATTTATGTGTGATGAAGTCTAGATCAACATCAGGCACCTCGTATGAACTCCACGTGAAAATATCCAAATTCTGCACCAAGGCCAGAAGTACGGCAACTTGGTCCCCCGATGGTAGACTTTTTCCAACCTAAAAATATATATCTTTGTATGGGAGGATTCTAATTTGGATCAACTCCTCTGCACTATTAGCCTCGGTGTCCATTGCGGGATTCTAGTAATTGCTATAACGATTCTGGCTCCATTTGCTCCTTCAGTTTGATCTCATGGTTGATCACAATGACCAAGCATTTTCATGCAACTTGTTGATCTCCTCTAACCACAGAGATTCCATCCTCAGTAGGGAACTTAACCTTCATGTGTAGTGTGGACGGCATTGCTCCTATGGCATGAATCCACAATCGACCCAGAATTGCCATATAAGGAGAGAAAGTATTGACCACAATGAAACTTATCATCACTTCCTTCCCTTCAATCATAACAAGGAGTGAAATCTGCCCCTTGGGCATCACTACTTTTCCGTCAAACCCCACCAAGGGCATGTCATATTTGATCAAATTTTCTAGCTTCAAACTCAAGCCCTAATAAAGGTCGGGATACATTATCTCAACCCCACTCCCTTAATCTATTAATACCCTTTAAACCAAAAAACCCTCAATCCTTGTTGCCACGACCAGAGTGTCATCGTATGGTTGGGACGTCTGCTCCAGGCCATCATCCCCAAAAGTGATCAGCTCTTTGTTCGGCCTTAGCCTCTTCTCTGGCCGATTGCCAACTTCCAACCCTTGTTGCGGAGTAATACTTAGAACCCCTTTTCGATGGCTCGTACTTGTGCCGATGGAGGCTGCATGAATGATTTCAATAATTTCCAAGGGCGGAGGGAGTACATTCCCTTGGTCCCCTGACGCTTACCCCACCGTGTTACCACCTTGTTTGACCATAAACTCCTTTAAATGCCCTGCCTTGACAAGTTGCTTCAAATGATCCTTGAACACTCTACACTATTCGGTGGTGTGCCCTTTCTCTCAATGATAGGTGCAATACAGGCTATGATTGCTCCTAGATAGGTCCCCTCCTATCTTACCTGGCCACTAAAAGTATGGTCATTTTTTATCCACTCAAGAATCTTAAGAACTGGTTCCTTAAATGCCACATTTACACCTCCTATTCGAACCTCGGGCTTTGTTGCCTTGGATTCCCTCCTCGGCCTCTGCTAAAAGCCTCTTGGTTGCGGGCCTCTGTTATACTAGGAGATAGCTGGAGCCTTTCCCTTACTCTGTTGCTGGTCATCTTCCAGCCTTTTATGTTCCTCAATCCTCTTTATGAGTTAATGCATGTTCTTGGGAGGTCGTATAGTCAGGGAATCCTTTAATTTCGATTCTTGGGGGAGCCCCAGTCTGAATGTGCTCACTCTAACCTGCTCATTCCCCCCTATCTCATTGTATAACTCCCAATACCAGTTGGCATAAGATCGGAGAGTCTCCTTACTACCCATCCTCATAGATCGAGCCCCGAATGACTACAAGTGATAAATCGAGCCCCGAATGACTGAATCAATTATTTGAAGTTGTGTATGGACCTTTTCCTTAAACTGTTGAACTACCTTATCGTCGTGGGCCTAAGGCTGGACGGGAACACTTTGCACATCAATATGTCATTTCGGGAATATAAGGACATCAACTGGATATAATGGCTCACGTGTTCCACCGGGTCGGTTTTGTTGTCTTAGCAAGTAAATGGTGGACAATTGAAACGCCTCGACAGATCAGTATGTTCTATCTTGTTAGAGAACGGTGATCAAGTAGCTCTCTGAAGTGCCCGGCTCATGGCGTCTAGGGCTGTATTGGGGTGCCTGTGCCTGTCCCTTTTCGGCGTGTCAGAACGACGCCTTATAGTTTCATTGGACCTGTCGCTCAATTTTCATGAATGACTTCGGTGGGAAGACCCAGCCATGCTGCCTCTAGTATAGTCGAGATCTCTAGAGTATCCCTCTCGATCCCTCCTTCGATGTTGGCCCCTGATCTCTATTTACAACTCTCTAACCTACTTCCGTAGGTTTTCTATCTCCTGGTCTCATTCACTATGGTACAAATGCTCGGGAATGTAAGAGACCAATCTTTCTCCCTATGAAGATCCCTCATCCGAATCGAGCCTTATCTCATGCTTATCTTGCATGCGGTCCCGCTCCCTTTTTCATTTCCTTTCCAATCTCCTTTGGCCCGAGACGAGACCTTTGAACATTGCCTCTAGGGCCAAGTGATCTCTTTCCTGCATGTGGCTCCTCCATCCTAGGCAGTGATAAACTAGCTTTGGATCTTTAGTTAAGTAGGAGATCGCCACAGACGGGGCTAATTGTGTTGCCTTGCCCAAAGTACTCAATGGCCTTTGAGGTTGGACTCCCAATTTATTTGTTTGGAGTGGGTAAAGAGTTTCCTACTATAGGTAAATCCCTTTTAGGATAACCTAATAGCCCAAATGAAGGAGTTTGTGACCCAACTTGAATCTTATTCCCCTTTGTGTGTTTCCCATGGAGTCTTGGGGCTATGTACTGAGCTTCCTTCTCTTTACCTATTTCTCTCTTTTTTGATCTCACCTATCACTCTCTCTTTCTCTCCCCAGATTTGCCAACCCCCTCTCACACCATCTCTTCCCCTTTTTATAGCCTTCCCTTAGTGGGTTTGTCATCATGTGTTGCGGTTTTCCCAAAAAGGTGGGCCCTTTTCTGACCTATATTCCTGATTAGATGGGACTCATTGCACATTTGTGAATTGAGCCCATTGGAACTTGTGTGAACCTCCAAATCTATGCTTGGCTGGCGGATATCCCAAGGCATCATGTAATGTTCTCGTTGATGCCTTGGGTTGTTTCGTACTATACCATGCTCGGACCCTCCATCACTTGTTTGGTACAACTGGGGTGGGCTTGACTTACGTGGGCCTTGGCCTTAGGCCAGTATTTGATTTATGGACCGTACAATAATATTTAAAAAATTTGACTAATTAAATCAAATTAACATATGTTTATAACACACACATTCAAATTGAACTTAAAAGTATTAATACATGATATATGAGTTATAATAATAATTTCTTTTCATCATCTTACCTAATCAACTCCATCTAAGTCAATGTTATCATCACGTTTATCATATTGCAAAATTATTTCTTCATTGACATTTTCTTTATTGTGATCAACATTTACTATCTTTTTTCTTGTTCTTTTATCCTAGTAATTTTTTCTTTATATTTCTTCTTGACATTCTAGCTTCTTACACTTATAAAAATAATAACAAAAATAAAAATAATCATATTTTCATTTAATACATTATGCATAGCATAGAAAACAAATTTGCAAATGTGAAAGTATAGTATCAAGTGTGTAGTCCAAATTTTGTAGGAGAATGAGAAGAGGGGGGAAAAAAAAACCTCATGGACATTTTTTTTATTAGGCTGAATTAAACATCTCAATAATTTTGTTTGTTTTTTGTTTTAAGTCTAACTTGTTTAAATGAAATAAAACCACAAATTTTAACCCAAAAAAAAACTCATTTTAAGTTCTCATATCTAAGTATCGTACGATTTATAAGTACTTACAATACGCCCTTATAAAACAGAAATTTTTATACATGATACGATACATATAGTATATTGTATGATACAACTATGATTGAAATATATATAATGCTTTGTGTATAAGGTCCTTTGGGTATGTGTTGCTTGGTTAATTGGGTGGTTTATTTGTGTTTACAACCTTATTGCAGAAATTGCTTTATGAGAAATTTTTTAGGATAACCAAAATGTGATGGATTGTTTATGGCTTGAATAATCATCTTCTAATATAGTTTGGTTATCTTAAATTCATAGTTCAGGACAAGTACGAAGTACGAAGAAGATTGTCAACTATATATGTATTTTTTGGTTTTTTATTCTCTTCTCCAATATTTATGGGAGAAAAAAAAATGGTTATTATCTATATGTGTGTGTGTAATGGTAGCTTCTCCCCTTTAGGGGCAACGAGGAGGGTTAAGAGAAACGTTTTGGCACAATTCAGATTATATGAGAGGATAATGTAATTCACTGGGTGCACTGACTAATTTCATGAAGTGAGGTTGTAATTTCAAAATTGATTAGGTTTGTGTAACTTACCAATAAAAAGAAAATGTTCTTGTATTTGTATATGTATCTATTCAAATCTCTTTGCAATAAAAAGAAAATTGAAAAATTCATTGCTTCTAAGTTGTCTAACATTTTTCCCCAACCAAAAAGATTGGTAATGATTTTTTATCCAATTTTTGAATTGGGTGAATTGACTACTTGTAGTAGATTGGCTGATGTGTAATTAACTAAAACAGTTTAAATTGCTCACATACTTGAATTGGAGAATAGAATGCATGCAAATTCAAGATCATGTGCTCTAATCTTTCTCAAAAAAAAAAAAAAAAAAAAAGATCATGTGCTCTAATATTACTATTTTATTTTTATTTATTTATTTTTGAGAACGAATACTCTAGTTATTTGATTTAGATCATATAGTAAAATTTATGATACTTAATGCTGCGGAGGGTTGTTGAGTTACACATAAATGTGCATAATAACACTTGAAATTATATTTCTCTTTCTGAAACTCAAATTTTAGGAGTTGTGGTGACTTAATGCAATGATGTTATTAGTTCAATGCATTGTTAAAAATGTTTCGTATATTATTATCATAATTAATGTTTTTGCTATTCGGTTTTAATGTTGCTTTTTTTTTTTTTTTTACATTTGTGCCGATATGAGATTGGTGGCATAAAGATTTTTTTTTTTTTTTTTCTTTTGAACTGCTTGAACTCATTTTTATTTCTGTATTGTTATAAGATAGTTTTCTTACTTTTTGTAATTTTTGTACTTGTGTTGTGAAGAAGTTACTTGTATTTGTAAATATTATAAATGTCTTTTATTTACTTTTGGATTGTATGGATGGTTTGTTTATGGATGTGTTCTCTAAAATGAACAAGGTACAAAATAATGTTGTAATGACAGTTAATGTACTGAAACAAATAAAAGAAAAAAGCATAAATCAACTAGAAAACAATTGGCAACAATATTTTTCGTCACCTAATAAGTTTAGATATGAAAATAAAAAACAATTGGCTACGAAACCTTTTGTCACCTAATAAGTTAAAATTTTAAAAATAAAAATAATTGGCAACTCAGTTTTTTCTCTCCTATTAGGCTAAAATTAAAAAGTTAAAAGTATAAAAGAATTGGTGAGGAAACATTTCGTATCCTAGTCTATTAGAACAAAATAAATAAATAAATAAATAAATAAATAATGCTCTATTTGTTTTAGCATTAACGTTTTCTAGAAAATTGATCATTTTCCAAAAGGCATTTTCTAGTATTTGGTATGCTCAAATTTTTTATAACATTTTTATATAATTTAAAATATGTAGAACATGTGTATTGTGTATAGTCAACTAATGTAATCAATATAAATAGTTAAAAAAAAAATTAAAAAAAAAAGTATGAATTTGGTTTTCAATAAAATTTTGACAACTGATACAATTAAAATTAGTTCTCCAATTTTCATAATCTCTACCACTCATCTTGCTCATATATTATGAATGGTAACATACACACACATATATATCAATCATACTTCTCATAATTCAAAATAACCATAAGTTCCATTTTAAATAGTTCAAAATGCCACATAGGCTAAATAGTTCAACTTGCAAAATAGTCTAATACAAAGTGTTTGATAAATACCAAAATGCCAAATTTTCCAAACACTTGATTTATATATGCTTTTAATTTTTAAGAAGCCGAACACTGGATTTAATGTTTTCAAATTTTCTATCAGGAAGCATTCTATAGTTAAGACTCAAGGTTTATAATTTTAATTTTTTTTCTTCATCTTCTCAGCAAATAGTTAGTTGATTACTTTATTTATGTGGCAAATCAATAAGAGTGGACCCGTAAGAGACTGCAAGGGCCGCCCTTTACTGACACCAACCAATAATTCCAATCCACGGTGGTCTGTTTTCCAGCAAGCTATCACAAGTCACAACAGTTGGAGGGAAACTTGCGAAGCTTGAAATATTGGCTTCAACTACTGTTGCACGATTCATAAGACGGTTGGGCTTCTCTCCAATGAAAAATATTTCTGTTTTACTTGATGAGGTTTGACAAGTTTGCCAATCTATGGGAAGAGAAGAGAGAAGAGACTAGAGAGAGAAAAAATATTGTTTCCTGTGACTAAAAGAATAAGAGTTGTAAGCCATGCAAGACAGAGATTGTTTTTCAAAAAAAATTTCTAGAAAACAACCTATAGAAAATAAGCTTTATTTTTGTTAGGGTTTTTTGTTGACTAAAAGATAGTTTTTCATTGACCAATTTTTTTTATGCTACCAAACACTGAAAAATATAAAAAACTAAATTTACAAAAGATTTTCCTACGAAACAAATAGAGTGTGAATAAAATTAGTGACAATTTGTTTATCACATAATAGGCTGGAATAAAAAATTTATTAAAAAAAAAACTCTTTTTTTAGGTGAAAAAAAAAAAAAAAAAAAAAAAAAAAAAAAAAAAAAAAAAAAAAAAAAAATACAAAACTTTAGCGACAAAATTATCTTGTCACTAAATACGGCATTTATTGAGGAAAATATTAGGTGACAAAAGCATATGATTATTTTTTTCAAAAACAATTAAAAGATTTGGCAACAAAAGTTTTTGTCGCTAAAACATTTGGCAACGAAAGGTTTTCCCGTTAGTATATGTCTTAGGCGACCAAATTGAGAGGTTTAATGATGAAATGTTTCGTACCATAGGCATTGTTCAGTGTATATTGTTTATTGAAATTTAAGCAAAAACTTTTTATAGGGCATTTATTTATTTAATAGCTATACATTTTTCATCATTTAATTAAATGTTCACTTCTAAAACATGTTCTACTGTTTACTAACTACTATTTTTACCATTGATAAATGTTTTGCAAAATTAAATATTTTACTTATTGTGGGGTCAAAAACACAAACTACTAAAAACAGTATGTAGAACTCCTTATCAACACAACTAATTTCTATACAAAGGGGGGTAAAACTCCACAATAGGAAGATTGAACAGAGGATTGACGGCACTAATGAATGAAAACAAAGACTTTGATTAAGAAAAACCAATTCCCAAGATACAAAGAGTGAATCAAAGAAAAATACAAGTTCTTGCTTTCTCTCTCTTCTGCTCTAATTTTTCTAAATTTCCTTTTCTATTGGCTCCCCCCTCCTTTTATCCCTCCTCCGATCCACTTTTCTAGCTATTTCTCTCTTAGCTAGATTTGTGGGGATACTCGTCCCATCAGACTCCCCTCCTGCCATTTCTTGATCATGAAGACAGACTTTTGGGGTGTCTTCACTGTTCAGCCCAGTCATTCAACATTTAATGAAACTGACATTAGGTAGGAATAGCTAATTAATGTGGAGGTGACTGTTACATTAGACTTTGTGTTGTCTTCTTCGTGTTCCTCAAGAAAGAGGGAGGGGGGAGGGGGGGGTGGACCAAAGTTGCATCTTCGGTGAATCCGTTGATCTCTTTTCAATTAGGTCATTGTATCTCAGGGTAAACTAGTTCCTCAGATTACCTTGGCAGTTGATTTAGAGGAGCTATCTTCTCTTGGGCTTGGGCTTTTCTAAGTTGGGACATGGACCAAGGTGTTATTTCGGGAATGTCTCTTTGGCCTTTCCTCTTCAACCCAAAGTCCACAGGGGCTATGTTCCAATCCCCCACACTTATTATAATATGTATTTTACTTGAGAATATCATGTAATGTAGTCTCTTATTGAGTTTTTAGCTCACCCCACTCCCCACCCTTCTTAAGAAGTTAGTGCCTCAAAATTTACAAGTTTTAAATTGTTGTCATGTTCATATTAAGCTAAGTTTAGTGCTTTTTGGCAAGGCACGGGTTTGGGTTCATGGACTGGAGAACAAAAATAAAAGATAAAAATTCAGTGTAAAACTTAGAATGTTTTTTTTATTTATTTTTTGAAAGCAAAGACTTATTTTTTATTTTTTAAAGCAATTAATGTTAGATTTGGGCTAATGTATTATGTATGGTATAGACAAATAATAATACAAAACTATTCCACTGCTTCACTGTGTTTGATGATTAATTGCAAGTCTCTCTTCCACTGCTTCCCTCATGGAAAGATTCCCCTGTCCCGCTGGGGTTGATAACAATTGTGTTAATTTGGATGTGTCTGGTGCTCTTTGTGAAGAAATCAAAGATCAAAAAGAGGCACACAAAAAAAAAAAAAAAATGGTGATTTAAGCGAGAATTGAAAGAGTGAAAGAAAAAGTGAAATTAGGAAAGCAGAGAGACTTGGAGAAAATTATATAACCGTGTGATTGTATAAACACTCGTCTCCTAATTTCTCAAATACAGATTAAATGTATCTCGCCTAACTGCTTCACAGAATTTCTTGGATCTGTAGCAAATTCTGGTGACAATACGGAAAAACATCGTTTGGTCTTTTACTATAGCTGCGTTTGGTTTGGTTTGGTGGTCTCGTCTCACTCTCACGTTTGCGTGTTTCTGTTTTATTAATAATGGCTCGTGAGTGAATCAGTCAGACAATGAAACCACACCATTTGATTTTGATTGGAGTCAGTCACTTCAAACAAAACGTGATTCTTGTGGGAATCATCCGGTTTAAGTTTAACAGCAGAAAATTTTATTAACTTTCTTTCCTTTTTAATTTTTTAATTTTTTTTTTTTAATTCATGTCTTTAGCAATCTTAGGTTGCAGAAATGTGTTAATCCTTAGGATTTTGTTTATTGAAAATGTATAGAACACTAAGAAAATCATGAATTGAAAGATTATATTAATGGTTAAGAATTTATGTTGCCAGTGCCATCTCGGTGACTATGGAAGGGAGGGGTACAAAATTGAGCTTTAGAGAAAAAGGAGAGTGATGTTCATCATACAAGCAGAGGCTCAGTGAGTTTGAATACCTGTCTTAAGGGGACTAGCTCAAATTTATTGAAATATTGTATCTTAACACACAAACTAACAATATTCAAATGAAGATAAACTCTTCAAAATTCATTTTTTATAATATACCACCCAAACTAACATATTCTCATAATGATCAACAGACACACTTACAACTAGGACAATTTCAGATACCCTTAATTGATTTAATTAAGGAAAGGAATACGAGAGGAGGCGATTAAATACAAATCATTCCTTCTCCTACAAGTTGATCCAAAATTTTCAGTCATGTCAAGTTCTTCAGGTTTGATCTCATTTGGTAGTTTCCAGTCAAAGTGATACAATAACTGGGCGATTGCAAGTTCAATCATTGCAATACCAAATGTTATGCCTGGACACATCCTCCTTCCAGCCCCAAATGGAAGGAATTCAAAGTTAGTCCCTTTAAATTCAACAAATGAACCACAGAACCTCTCTGGCTGAAAGCATTCAGCATTGACCCAATAATCTGGATCTCTCCCTATTGCCCACGCATTGATCAAAACCTTGGTTTTAGTTGGTATGTCATATCCACTGATTTCACATCTTTCTCTACACTCTCTTGAGATTAAGGTAGCAGGAGGATGTAATCGTAAAGTTTCTTTGACAACTAATTTTACATAATCTAACTTCTGGATGTCTCCATCTTCAATTTTCCTCTTTCCTTCTAAAACCTTGCACACTTCAGCTTGTGCCTTCTCCATTACCTGTGGGTTTCTTAGCAACTCTGACATTACCCATTCTAAGGTTGTTGCTGTAGTTTCACCCCCTGCAAGGTAGATGTCCTGAAAAAGTAGAATTATATAAATCATATTAGTAGTTGAAAAAAACTGAGTACTACAAAAGTTTGGTGAGTCATACCAAAGTGACAGCTTTGATGTGCTTGGTTGTGACCTCAAATTTGAGCTCCCTCGACTCCTGAAGTTTTAGAAGCACATCAAGAAGATCTTCCTTGCGTGAAAAGTCATTGGTGGTGCTAGTGGTTATTATGTTCATCTTATGATCATCAATTATATCTTGAAGAATTTTGTCCATGTCTTGGTGTAGTCTCTCCAAGGAAGTCTTCATCCCATTAAATATAGCAATAAATTTAAGTGAAGGGAACAAATCTGGCACGTTAAAACCTGAACTAAGCATAACTATCTCCTTAACCAGAGATATGAACTCATCTTGACCTTTGTACTTTTCTCCAAATGCTGCTCTAGAAGTTACACTATTTGTCATGGAGAATAAATTCTTGCTAAGATTGATGGGAAGTCCATTGGACGAATAAATAGTTCCGATAAGATTCCATACCTCTTCTTCTCTTATTGATCTAAATGACTGGACACGTTGAGCATTTAGGAGTTCCAACACACAGATCTTTCTCATCTGTCTCCAGCAATCGCCATAGGGAGAGGCAATAATACCTGAATGGTCATATGAGAGAAACTCACCCACAAAAAAGTTTGGCCTTTGAGCAAAACTAAGTTCATGTGTTTTCAACACCTCTCTAGCTAATTCTGGTGATGAAATGATCACAGCCAAAACCTCACCCAACTTGAGCTGCATAACTGGTCCATGTTTCTTTACTAAATCTCTCAAGGAAGAATGAGGTAGTGAGCCTGAGCTTATCAACTGATGCAAGTTCCCTATAAGAGGAAGCTTCCACGGCCCTGGTGGCAACTTCAGGATGGCACCTTGGGCTTTATATCCCTTCAAATACACCATCAGTATCAAAAGAATGAAGAAACAATTAAGGAGTGGAGAAAAAGATGGCAACCAGAACATTATGGACATTGGCTCTGACAGTAAGGCTTAGGATTTTTATCCAAAGGTTTCAATTCTTAAAAATTTGTGAACAACAGAAGATATGTTTCTGGTGAATTTAAGTACTTGTTTTGCAGAAATATAACACGCACACACAGGTTCTAAGTATCTAATAATGTCATCCCAGAATTTTTAGCCTTTTAAAAGTGATTTCATATCATATAAAAGTAGAGCACAATTGATTCCAGCAACCTAATTATCAATCAACTAATCAGATTCAAAATTCCTTCAAGGAACTTAACTCTGTGTCATTCCCCACTCGGCTGTAGTAGTTCAACTGTTGCTATACAGTTCTCTCCACCTCATGGTCTTGACAATCTTCTTCTCAACCTCTGTCAGCAGTTGGTCAGAACCCAGCTCTCAAAACACCTCTACCCTACCCACCATCCCTTGTCGTTCAATTTCTGCGCCCCCTGTGTATTTCCTTCCCATTACCCACAAATCTCCTGTTCTCTCCCTCACCAGTTTCCCTTTTCCTTACATCCTGTCACTTTCCCCCATGAGCCTTAATCCTGGTCAATGAACCACATAAATCTCTCTCCAGCTAATTGAGCTCAAACAACAGATAATTTTAACAGTTTAATCCAAGGCCATATATTCTATCTTATTCATGTCTTTTCTTCTTTTTCTTCTTCCTCGTCTGTGCTGAATATGGCTTTTCTTACTACTAGATCTTATCATTATCTAAAAAGAAAGAAACCTTTTTTTGATAGGTCTATAAAGAAATAAACCTCCTAGATGAGTGGCACTCCTATGGCTTAAAGCATGGTGAGAGGTATATCCCATCATACCTTCACTGCTGAGTGCTCACGGATGGTTGACCTTAGAATTCAGATTTGGACTTTTATTTCTTCTATATTTATCTCATGGAACTGGAAATAGGATACAAAAACCATAGCTCTACAATAGAAAAGAGGGTTTACACAAGGCAATTGTTAAAACAAGTGAACACAATATCTAGGTATGCAACAAACAGCAATAGTGCAGCAGTGCTACTTCACTAGTAGGAAATTGATCTTTAGAACTATAATGACAGCAGTCAAAACCAGAGAGTCAGGCAAGCTTTCATAAACTGGTAACCAGACCTAACTCATAAAAAAGAAAATTTTTATAGTATAGCTCTAACAATTGTGGTTAACATGCCAAGTGTACAACGTACCATTCTATCTTCACCCCCTAGTAAGTTATCCAAATTACTTCATTGAACCAGTCCAGTTCCAATGCACCAATTATAATGGCATCGCAGGTTCTAATCATGGTATAACTGATACAACATAGGCACAACCGTGTACAAAGATTTGTTTAAATGAAAATCAGCCTCTCCAAAAATAGGGAATAAGGTTGCCTACCAACCACCTCTCCCAAACCTAGAAAAGCGCAAGTCTTATGTACTAAGTCCAACCTATAATTTCTATTACACTATTGAGAAAGGATGAAGTTCAGTGAAGTTGAAATTAAACCAGTCTAGTTTTGACATGTTTCAACCACAAGAGATATGGCTTGTCTGCTCACTAGTCACAAGACTTTATCAACAGAACAGCTAGCAGAATCCTGACAAAATTATAAGAAAATTAAATTGCAAATATATAGAGAGGTGTGGAGAAAATCTACATCAATTAATGGCAATGGCAGCATCTAGGGCATCAAGCAGATTCCCCATCTGAACAAAACATTGCAAGATAATCAATATTAAAGATCCCATTCTCAGCAAAATTTTCCCCTCCACAACTATTAGTTAGAGATGACTGATGAGAGATCAAATCCAGATTAAATAAGACCTCTATTATTAAATTTAAGCAAAGCAAGAACCTATAATTAAAAACAAATTAGAGGACAAACGCCAAATGCAGGATAATGTTTTGATGGTAACTTTCCTTGTGCTCATACCAGCTCCACCTCCACTTTTACCACCCAAAGAGAGAACGTTGAAGAGCAGACAACTCCTCCTCACCCCCTCTACCTTGACTGAGTAAGGTATAGAAATTAGTAGACAGACAACAAAACAAGTATTCACAAAACAAAGGAGGAAAATGCTTTATTAGTGTAGTAGATAAGTGTCAATTGAAACAAACAGAAGATCCAGCATCTTGAACCATGAAATATCTCCACACTGGAAACAACATTTGTGCCTCCGATCCGAACCCATTTGCCTGATAGTGAAATACATACAAACATGCAGAGAAGTTCAGTTTGTCTGGTGGCAATGCTGATGTAAAAGAAATTAATTTCCATGATGTTGTAAACTAATAAGCAATTCAAATTAGACTTATAATTCACTTTCTAACTAAACCCAACTGGGTTTGGCCATATGAATCCATTTTCCAGTATGAAATGATTTTCTCCCAGAAAGAGAGAGAGTCCCACCATTCCTGCACATACATACATACATAGATTCATGAAAACACTAGGAGAAATAAATCATATAATTAATTAGAACTTGTTCGTATTGTAATTGGGAAAAGAAAAAAAACACAAAATGCAGTGTTAAAACAGAATACCGCCATCAACAATAGTTCAGTTCATAATTATTAATTATAACCCCATCCCCATGTTTCATTAAGGAGAACGAAAACCCTTATTCATATTGGCAGCAAAAACAAATAAATAAATAAACAAACCCAATTTCTAACTCACTTCCGTTAAAACTCTGGAATTACATGATGATCTTTCTAAATAAAAAAGGGCAGCCATAATGTGCTCCTTACGAACATCATTTCTACCACCAGCCTCACCCGAATTGAACTTTTGAACAGGTAGCGATAGATTGTGTTTTTTAATGTAAAAATGTAGTTATACATATACATGTGTTCGCTTAAGTGTTTTACTATATACCGTGCTCCCTTTTTTGTTAGGTGCGATACCGTCACCATCACTAAAATATCACATTTTGATAACACTATTACCATAGTGTGTAATAATAACATTATACTTTTACCCAAAAAAAAAACATTATACGTGACTGTAGTTTTGTCACATTCGATAGTTCCTTTATTTTTTCTCACATTCGATGATACCATTTTCACATTGTCGAGTGTCAACATCACATAAGGCTGTACTTTTATCACATTTAGCAGATCTTTTATTTTTTTTCTCACATTTGATGGTACTATCCTCATATTGTGTAGTACCAACATTATATATGATTGTACTTTTGTCACATTTGGTAGTTCCTTTATTTTTTCTCACATTTGATAATACTATCTTCACATTGTGCAATACCAACATCACATGTGACTTTACTTTTGTCACATTCAGTAGCTCTCTTATTTTTTTTCTCAGATTTAATGATACCATACTCACATTGTGTAGTACCGAAATCACATATGACTGTACTTTTGTCACATTCGATGATTCCCTTATTTTTTTCTTACATTTGATGGTACCATCCTCACATTGTAATAACATCATATGTGACTGTACTTTTGTCATATTCAGTTGTTCCCTTATTTTTTTTATCACATTTGATGATACTATCCTCACATTGTACAATATTAACATCACATGTAACTGTACTTTTATTACATTTGGTAGTTCCTTTATTTTTTCTCACATTTAATGGTACCATCCTCACATTATGTAGTACTAACATCACATGCGACTGTAATTTTGTCACATTTGGTGGTTCCCTTTTTTTTTTATTACCTTTGATGATATCATCCTCATATTGTGTAGTATCAACATCACATGTGACTGTACTTTTGTCACACTTAGAGATTCTATTTTTTTTCTCACATTTGATAGTACCATCTTCACATTGTGTAGTACTAACAGCACACGTGACTATACTTTTGTCACATTTGGTAACTTTCTTATTTTTTCTCACATTTGATGATACTATCATTTTATTGTGCAATACCAACATCACATGTAACAGTACTTTTGTCACATTCGGTGGTTCCCTTATTTTTTTTTTTCACATTTGATGATACCATCCTCACATTGTGTAGTATTAACATCACATGTAACTATACTTTTGTCACATTTGGTAGTTCCCTTATTTTTTTTTCACATTTGATGGTACTATCCTTATATTGTGTAGTACCAACATCACATATGACTGTACTTTTGTCACATCCGGTGGTTCTTTTATTTTTTTTCTCATATTCGATGGCACCATCCGCACATTATGCAGTATCAACATCACAGTGACTATACTTTTGTCACATTCAATGATTCTCTTACATTATACAGTACCAACAACACATGTGACTGTACTTTTGTCACATTCAATAGTTTTTATTTTATTTTATTTTTTTTTTACTTACATTTGATAGTTCTATCATCACATTAAGACATACCAACATTACATATCGGTGTAGCCAACCCAACCCAACCCCACCGAATTATTTAATAATCATCGAATATATATGACAAAAATACTTCTAAAATATCTAAAATACCTTTAAGTATACTAAAATTACCAAAACGCATCCTAACACTTTAAAATTACCAAAATAACCCCGAAACTCTCAAAAATTATTTAGATATCCTTAAAACCTAAAAAATGACCGAAATGACCCTAAAACCTAAAAAAATAATCAAAATACCCTTAAATATTAAAAAAAAATGACCTAATGACCATGAAACCTAAAAAATGACTGAAATTATCTTGTAACTTAAAAAGTGACAGTAATGCCCTTAGAACCTAAAAAACGACTGTGATGCACCTTAAACCTAAAAAATGACTAAAATACCCATAAAACCTTAAAAATTACCAAAATGATCTTGAAACCTTAAAAATTTTTGAAATACCATTGAAACCTATAAAATGACCAAAATACCTCATAAAACTTCAAAATGACCAAAATACGTCTGAAACCCTCAATAATTATCGAAATACCCTTAGAACCTAAAAAATGACCGAAATTTCCCTAAAACATAAAAAATGATTGAAATAACAAAAAAAAAAAAAAAAACCTTAAAAAATGACCAAATATACCCCATAACACTTGAAAATGACCAAAATACATTTGAAACCCTTTAAAATTACCAGAAGACAATTTGAACCTAAAAAATAACTGAATGACATTGAAACCTAAAAAATGACCGAAATGACCTTGTAACCTAAAAAATTACTTAAAAACGCTTAGAACCTAAAAAATGACCATAATGCCCCTAAAACCTAGAAACTTACTGAAATAATTTCACATGTGACCATACTTTATCACATTCGGTGGTACCCTAATTTTCCATAATTGTTTTCTTATATTTGACAGTTTCATTGTCACAATGGGTAGTATCAACATTATATTTGACCGTACTTTTGTCACATTCCATGAGAGCATTATTTTTTTTTCACATTTGACAGCTCCATCGTCACATTAGGCAGTTTCAACATCACATTTGACCGTACTTTTGTCATATTCGAAATTTTTTTCTCACTTTTGACAGTTCCATCATCACATTAAGTAATACCAATATTACATCTAACTGTACTTTTGTCACATTTGGTGCTATCCTAATTTTTTTTCTCACATTTGACAGTTCTATCATCAAATGGGTAGTATCAACATTATATTTGACCGTACTTTTGTCACATTCCATGAGAGCATTATTTTTTTTTCACATTTGACAGTTCCATCGTCACATTAGACAGTTTCAACATCACATTTGACCGTACTTTTGTCATATTCGAAATTTTTTTCTCACATTTGACAGTTCCATCATCACATTAAGCAATACCAATATTACATCTGACTGTACTTTTGTTACATTTGGTGCTATCCTAATTTTTTTTTCTCACATTTGACAGTTCTATCATCAAATTGGGCAATACTAATATCAAATTTGATTGTACTTTTGTCATATTTTGTGGTTTCATTATTTTTTTTCTCACATTTGGTGGTTCTAACATTGCATTGGGCAGTACCAAATCACATATGATCATACTTTCATTATATTCAATAGTTCTATTATTTTTTAGCCACATTAGGTAGTACCAACATCACATATGACTGTACTTTTGTCGATTTATAACAATCTTGGTAATTGTTAAGGACATATTTTGTGTAATTGACTAATCCTTTGACAAAACGCACTTTACTTGTATTTGGGTAGATTTAGAATGTGTTCAATACTTCAAGAAACCTTGTTTCAAGTTTAAGTGTTGAAGTCATCAAGTCTGTCCAAGAAACAAGTAAAGAAATGCTGAATTTTTAAAACTCGATAGTTGCTCGACACCTCTCGACAGTTAGGCTATCTATTGAGCTTCTTAAGGTGTTTCTTATCGCAATCTCGACACCTTCTCGATAGCTGGTTAATCGATCGAGAAATCTTCTGTCTCCTCGATAGCTTCTCAACACCCAGTGGATCGATCGAGATGTTCCTCGACACCTGCTCGACACCTTATCTGTCGAGCTTTACGAATTTTAGATTTTCAAATTTGATTTTCGGCCTATGCTTATGTATTTGCTTAGGGTTTCTTTTCTCACAATCCTAGACCTATATAAGGCTTATTTTAGAGGCCGTCACATAAGAGAATACAAGGAGAACATATGCAAAAGGTGACCGACGCCTTATTCTCTCTGAAAGAAGCTACTGCGTCTTTGCGCCTTAGGATTTTGTAACTAAGTGCTTCTTGATCTTCATTGTTGATGAAGTGAATAATTTTGTAGCCAACAATCTTCTTCTAGTTGGTGATTAAGTCGTATACTGGGATTCGCACAATTGATTAGTCACGTACTAGTACTCGTGCATCAAAGGGTGGCGTTCATATATTGAAGAGTTCAGAGGTTCTGAAGTGGTAGAAGGTTTCTACTGTGAGTTCATCTATGGGGATTGTAGAATCTAGGGACAAAAGTTTTGTACTAGATCTGAAACTTCTCTTTACTATAGTGGATTGTTTTTTGAGAAGGTTTCCCCTCAGGTTTTTTACTGTGAAACTAGTTTGTTTCATTGGTTTTCCTGAGTTATCATATCTTGTCTTATTTATTTTTCCACTGCATGATTTTGACATGATATTGATGTTTGTTTTTTTTTTTTTTTTAACAAGTTTTATTAATAATAAATCTAATTAACAACTTGGATTTAAAACTTGTTAATTTTATTAATCGGAGTCTAAATTTCCCAACAAGTGGTATCAAAGCAGGTAGACTCTGATTGGATTAATTTCCTGAGTGTGATCCTTGACCCCTGTTGTCATGGATCGTAGACAATCTCTTTTGATTCCTTCTTTATTTAATGGAACTAATTATGCGTATTGGAAAGTTCGTATGAATTTTTTTTTGCAGGCTCTAGGTGAACAAGTATGGCAAGCTGTTGAAGTTGGCTGGATTAAGCTAAAGGAAGCGTCAGTGGATTGGGATGAAACAACAATCATAGCGGCAAATTTCAACAGTAGGGCTTTGAATGCTTTGTTTTGTAGGGTGACCAATGAGGAATTCAAGAAAACATCATCCACAGAAGTTGCCAAGGAAGCATAGACCATTCTTGAGACCACCTATGAAGGTACCAAGGCAGTAAAGACTGTAAAGCTTCAACAACTCACTAGTAGTTTTGAAGAAATAAGGATGGAGGAGGATGAGACCTTTGATGAGTTCTATGCCAAACTCAAGGATATTGTGAATTCTGCCTTCAACCTTGGAGAATATATTGCAGAATCCAAAATTGTTAGAAAAATCCTTAGGTCCTTACCTAAAAGATTCCATGCCAAGATCATTGTCATTGAAGAAGCAAAGGACATTGATCAAATTCCTTTGACTAAGCTTATAGGGAACCTTCAAATCTATGAGATGTGATTAGGCTCAATGGGAAAAGGTGGAAAGAGTAAAAACTTGGCTCTTAAGGGTATAGAGGAAGAGATTGAGGACTTTGAAGATGAAGATGAAGGTGAAGATGAAGATGAAGATGATGATGAGGATGAGGATCTAACCTTCATAACTGATGAGATTATCAAACTTCTTCAATTTAGGAAAAAGGATAAGGGTAAGAATGAGAAACCCCTCAGCAAATGCCATGAGTGTAAAGGTTTTGGTCATATGAGGATAAAGTGCTCAAACTACCTTATGAAGGAAAAGACCAAGGAGTCAAAAGATAAAGGTTTGGTTACGACTTGGAGTGATACTGAGAATGACTCTTCTGATGAGTATGTGGATGAATGTCGTCACGTTATGGCCTTTACTGCCTCAACTGATAAGGTGATTGTGGAAAGTGCTAGTGCCAGTGCCAGTGAGGATTCTTCTTCTGATGAAGTACCCAAGAAGTTGACCCTTCAGGAAGCCTATGATAAGCTATGCACTGAATTCATAAAATCTGAAAAGCCTTCTCATCTTTGTAGAAAAGAGCTTAATGAGATAAAGACTAAAAAAGCTAATTTGTTAGCCAAACTAGATGAGACTACAAGGTTAGTTGAGACTCTTATTGTGGAGAACATCTCATTAGAAGAGAAGGTCAAGAATTTTGATGTTGAGCTTAGTCAAGCTAGAACTCAAATAGAGAGGATGTCTAATGCAAAGCTTGATGAGGTATTGAGTACTCAAAAGCCTAGTTTTGATAAGATTGGCTTAGGATATGCTGTTTCCTCCAGCCCCTCCTCTTCCACAGCTTCTAGATCAAGGACTGTCTTTGTGCCCCAATATGAGAAAGGTGATAAAGGTATGAAATTCAAAACTGATTTGTCTAATTCTAAATCTTTTTTGTTAGACCTCATGTTTGTCACCATTGTGGTATTTCTAGACACATTCGTCCTAATTGCTTTAAGTTGTATCCTCATAAGCAATTGTCCAAACGGTCACAGGTTTCCTCTCAAGGACCTACACCTTTGTTTGGAGAGTTATTAAAAGTCTTGAGCTTTTTAACTCAATTTTAGGAGAATTTTAATTCTTCTATGTCCTTCAGTAGACATACTAGGACATGTGCATTTTCATCTTCACAGCCAAAAACTCATGCTGTGTGGGTGAAAAAGGAACCTAAGACTTAATTGTCTTTTTTGTTTTTCCTCTACTTTAATTCTTTCTATCTAAAGTAGGACTCTCTTTGCTTGATTTCTTATCTGCTTTTGAAATCATGCTTTCATGCATCTGCACCTTTCTATCATGCCTTCATGCATATGCATCTTTCATTCATGCTTTCATGTTGTTTGTCTGTTTTTGTTTGGTTGTTTAGTCTTTATTTTTTTTTTTCAGAATAAAATAAAAAGGAAAAATAAAAAAAATACAAAAATAGTGTGTTTGTGTACATTGGTACTTGTGTACCTTGGATGACCATTGAAACAAAATTTTCTAAACTTTGTATTTTCTAAACTTTGTGGCTATTGTTTATGATGAGTAAGATTAAGTTGTCTCTTGTACTTAACACTCATATCATTCTTTTTGACGGGAAGGACTAGAAAATCCTAAGAGAAAAGCATAAATATCTATCTCACCACTGTTACCTGCCAATCATAATATGACACCTGTATGCTTTGGCATAACAAAAGTGCAGTGTCAATGACATTTGTGTACTTAGGCATAGCAAAATTGGAATATAAAATATCATTGGGTATTTCTTTTCTCTCTCTTATATGCCCATGCATGATATGCTTAAAAGAAAAAATATGCAAAGAAAAATCAAAAGCAAAAAGATAAAAAAATGCTTTAAAAATGATTGCAAGCGTGTATTCTAAGAGATGTGAGAGTTATAGGATGTACCTTGAAGGTGATAGTCCCCATCAAGCAGTTATGATTGTGTGTGAATTAAAGTGATTTTCTCATATCTCAAATCGTCATAATATGTATACACTTATGCAATCTTGCGATGTTTTTCACACACAACACGCAATATTCTTTACTACTCTTGATATATGTGCAGGTACAATGTGATTTGACCATCACAAAGTTTTACATATGTTAATGTATACTCATTAAACTGTCTTGACTTGTTTTTGGAATATAAAATTGGTTAGACTTGTTTAGTGTGTGTGTGTGTGTTTTTTTTTTGGGATCTATGTGCATAACATTTTTCATGTTGAAAGGTTTGTTTTTCACATGTTTTGCATCCTTCTATTATCTTGTCATCCATAACATCTTATTTCATTACATTCATGCATTTATATGGATTTCTTGTGCCCCTTGATCATCTTTATGTCTCTCGGGTGAAGCTTTCTAGCTTCTTGTACCCTTTGTCAATCATGACAAAAAGAGGGAGAAATTGTGGAGAATATGTAGTTTCTTTTTTAAAGATTCTACATGTTAGGTGGAGAAATACATTCCTTTGTAAGAGGGAGATGTGTTTCATCTTGTTAGGGGGAGTGCTTACTTCCTTGTTCTTGTACACTGACTGGTCTTGTGACCATCTATAGACATACATTGTACTTATCTCTTTCTTTATGTTGATGTATGTTTTTCTTTCACCTATCCTTTCATGTGTTGTTTCTTTTCTCCCTTTATACACATGCTTCTTATTACTTGTATGCAATCTATTATTTCTGTTTTACACAAAGATGCCTTGATGAGTTTTGTTTAAAGTGTTTCAGAAATATAGGTTGTCAAAGTCTACTTGCCATAAACTCTCTTCTTGCAAAATTTTTCAAGAGTTTGTGTTAGGATAGATTTTATTGTATTCAACAAGTGAATATGGGTTGAGTGATTTATGACTTTTCTCATATGTTCATTTGCTTGTTGTGGTTTTGTCACGGATTGCCAAAGGGGTAGATTGTTAATGACATATTTTGTGTAATTGGCTAATCCTTTGACAAAACGCACTTTACTTGTATTTGGGTAGATCTAGGATGTGTTCAATACTTTAAGAAACCTTGTTTCAAGTTTAAGTGTTGAAGTCATCAAGTCTGTCCAAGAAACAAGTGAAGAAGTGCTGAGTTTTTAAAGCTCGATAGTTGCTTGACACTTCTCGACAGCTAGGCTATCTATCGAGCTTCTTACGGTGTTTCTTATTGCAATCTCGACACCTTCTCGATAGCTGGTCAATCGATCGAGAAATCTTTTGCCTCCTCGATAGCTTCTAGACACCTAGTGGATCAATCGAGATGTTCCTCGACACCTGGCTCGACTCCTGCTCGACACCTTATCTGTCGAGCTTTACGAATTTCAAATTTTCAAATATGATTTTCGGCCCATGCTTATGTATTTGTTTAGGGTTTCTTTTCTCACAACCCTAGACCTATATAAGGCTTATTTTAGAGACCGTCACATAAGAGAATATAAGGAAAACATATGTAAAAGGTGATCGATGCCTTATTCTCTCTGAAAGAAGCTACTGCGTCTTTGTGCCTTAGGGTTTTGTAATCAAGTGCTTCTTGATCTTCATTGTTAATGAAGTGAAGAACTTTGCAGCCAACAATCTTCTTCTAGTTGGTGATTAAGTCATGTACTAGGATTTGCACAATTGATTAGTCATGTATTGGGATTTGTGCATTAAAGGGTGACGTTCATATATTGAAGAGTTCAGAGGTTCTAAAGTGGTAGAAGGTTTCTGCTGTGAGTTCATCTACGGGGATTGTAAAGTCTAGGGATAAAGGTTTTGTATTAGATCTGAAACTTCTCTTTACTATAGTGGATTGCTTTTTGAGAAGGTTTCTCCTCAAGTTTTTTACTATGAAACTAGTTTGTTTTATTGGTTTTCCTGGGTTATCATATCTTGTCTTATTTATTTTTTCGCTGCATGATTTTGACATGATATTGATGTTTGTTTGTTTTTAACAAGTTTTATCAATAATAAATCTAATTAACAACTTTGATTTAAAACTTGTTAATTTTATCAACCGAGGTCTAAATTTTCCAACAGTAATAATTAAAATGTTAACAATGAATTTTTCCAAAAAAGTTATAAACTTGAAAATTAACAAAAAAATACCTTGGAAATTAAGGATTTCAAAAAATAGTCCTAAAAATATATAAAATTACTAAAATACCCCAAAGCATCAAATATTACCAAAATACCTTCATTAACCAATAAAATGACTAAAATACATTTTTAAACTTTCAAAACTAATAATAAAAAACATTGAAAATGAACAAAGTAGTGCTAAAAAAAACCTAGAATTATTAAAATACTAAATATTTTGAAAATTACTATAATAGCATCAAAACCACTCAATTTTGCCATGTTAGAGTGATATCTTGGATTTTTTTTAGTGATTGTAAAGATTTTCGGTCATTTTAGAGGTTTTCAAGACAACTTGGTGATTTTTGACATGTCATTGGTATTTTAATCAAACACATCTCAGCTTTTTTGGTGCCTTTATGGTGTTAAATTTTCTCAATGAAAAAAAAAAGGTGACCCAAAGCAAACGTTATTTGTTAGGAAACATTTTCTCCTCTAAATGATTCCAAAGAAGCTATATATAGACCATACAATGCTGTAATTGTGAACTCTAAAGAAGAAGAAAAAATTGAAACTTATAACAATTTAGGCCTCAGTGTGTTTTCTTGAAGAGCTTGAAATTGAAACCTAAAACAAATTTAGGCCTCAGAGCGTGTTCTTGAAGAACTTGATATCCCAAATATGAAGGGAAAGAGAGTGTAAATTTAAGAAGCAAATAAATTATGCATTCTAATGAAAATAGCTAATGATATTCTTGTCAGGAAATAACAAAATAAAGCAACCAAGCAAAAGCAAAAACACACCAAACTAGCCGCAAGCTATGAATACATTTCAAAATAATTTTATATTTCAAAGTCTGCCAAAATGCAATGTTATCAATAGTTAACAATTACATTCAATATTTCTACGACGATTTTCTCATCAACTACTTGGTAATTTTACAAATAAAGATCATAGTTGTAGCCAATTAGCTCAAATAGTTGCTCAGAAGCTATAGAAACTTATAATGCACTGAGATTTGGTATGAAGGAAGCTCTCCATTACCAAATTTAGCTCTAGTGAATTGATAAAGCAAAGGAAAAAAGATTAAAATTTTTTCAAATAATGTGAATATGGATAGAATCAACTAATAATGCAAACCTTAAAGAAAAAACAATTGGTTGGATTTGTTGCTCATACAAAAGCTTGATGATTGTTTCGGCATGGAAAATTGTTTTGAACCTATAATTAGACCAGGTACTAATGAATAACCAGCATTAGCAATTTTGAATTCTCTTAAGAACTTTGCAAACACTATGTCAAAAGAGAAACAACGTAAGTGACTTTAGGATATAATTTAAAACATAATATTCAGAAGTATTATTCAGTTTCTCTCTGTATTATCTATACTACTATTTAACGGGCTTCCCTTGTTTGGACCGGATTTTTTTATTGTTCCAAAATACCCCTATTTTCCTAGGTTTAAGTAGAGACAAAACTAAAGGATAATTTGGTAAAATTACGTCTTTTGACTCTTGCAAAAACATTGCCTATAAAATAGGACCACTCCCTTTTGGTTTTCAAATTCAAGCTAAACTTCAATTTTTTTTCTTTTTTACAATTTCAAAAAAAAAAAAAATCCTAAATTTTAGGATTTTAGAATCCTATGCTATGATAGACTAATAACTAGCATGGTTTTTCAAATTTTTTTTTTTTTTAACACACGTTTTAGGTTCCCCCTAAAAGTTAGCCTATTAGTATTTTTTTTTTTTGGAGGAACTGGCTATTAGTATTTAGAAAAGCAATTATATCCATGATTTTATAATTTTATTTTTAAAGAAAAGAAAAGAAAAGGAAGAAAAATCCACGTTTTGGGTTTTTCTCCTAAAAATTCGCATACATTATCTCTATTTAGATATATTCCACACGCTTTTTACATATTTTATGCATATCCTAAGTTAAATAACTAAATTAAAGAAAAAAAAAAATCAAATCCCATGTTCACCCATCTTCCTAAAATTTAGCATAGATCTTCAAATCCTAGGTACACATTCTCCTATTTGAATTCAAAATTTTTTTTCTTGATTTCAATTGAAGCTTTACTCTTAACTTCTAATCATTATCTTTTATTTTTATTAAAAAAAAATTTAATTGTTCGAAATTCTTTCTTATTCCTTAACTAACCACCGATATTCCCACACAAACACACACAAAAAAAGAAAAGAAAAAAAGGTTAACAATTGGATAAGATAAACTACGATGAGCTATTGCTTTAAAAAAAAAAAAAAAAAAAACCTGCCTACAAATTTTCACAAACACAACTTCAAACTTCCACCCATTATCATTAAGCAGTTATAATGTTCTCCCTCCATCCCTATCCTCCATAGCAACAACTATTTTTGTATGTAACCTCGATTATGAACATTGTTTTATGTTTTTAGGATAAAAGTTTGCAACAGATAGGGGACATGAAGTCCGTGCTACAAATGATATGCCACCATTTTGAAGTTCCTTCATGTTAACAACCTGGCTGCTAAAGTTCATTATAGAGTCTACATTCCTAACAGAGCAACATCATCTCTAGAGGTAATTATTTCATGTTGTCTGGATCTAAATATATATTAGAATGTATTGTGGGAGTTGGATTTTGGAAGTGCTTTCCTAAGTTTAGTAAGCCTAGAATCACATGTTTAATTTTTTAGTGCATTCTATGTAAGAGATCAAAAAATTAAAAATTTTACCCAAAAAATAGAATTCAAAGGCTAATTTCTATTATTATTGTGTTTGCACCAACACCATGCTTTGCAAAAGATTTTCTTTTTGTTCCTGGGCAGCTTCCACTATCTGTCTTCACATCTTTCACGTTAGCCCTACTATTGAGTCTAGTCCATATCCCTTTTTTAGAACCCTCCTTTTTACCACACTCCAAATTAACCCCAGTAGATGGAACTCCCATTTTACTTTTAAATTTACTTTTACCCTGAACTCCCTGAGCCACATCACAAGCTACCCAATCCATATCAAAACTTCTTTCAGATACAACTTCCTTGGAACAAACCAAATCTTCCCCCACTAGCCCCAAAACATTACGTGGCTCCTTAGATTTCTTGACACAAATCTAAGCATCATGTGAATCCTGAGTAGATAGTGCATCTAATGTAGACGTGCTCTTAATGTTAATCATATCCCCTTTACCTTTTGAAGCCAACTTATCCCTTAATTCTCTGTTTGCAAGTGTCATGTGGGTCATTGATGCACTCAAATTCCCACTATCATCTTTAACACTCTCCAGCCCACTTGAATTTAAATTTGAGTACACGTATTCCACAATTAAATCCCTATCAACATCCTGCAGTTTTTTCTCAAAATCCATAACTGGCACCTCCATATTTTTAGCTTCCACAATTTCCGTTGTTCCTTGCTGAAACTGCTCCCCCAAAATCTCCAACCGTCCACTCAGTTTTTCAACTTCCACTGGAGACAGTTCCATCACCTTCACAGTATCAGCGGAGCCACTTGTTTTAGTCTCGGCAACACTCCCAGACACAGGCCTCATACTAGAAACAGTCTCTTCATGCGAAAAAACTGAAATTCTTGTTGAACTTGGACCACCCAGGTATCGTTGAGTGACATTATCTCCAAAGCATCTGACATCCGCAACAGTTTTTGTCACGCCCCGAACTCAACCATAAAGATAGGCATGTGACAATGCCAGCACGCTTATAAAGTAATTACTCTACAAGTATGCAAGGCCTTTTTAGCACTAAAAATTATCCTTAAAAATTTCATCAATAAATTCAAAATACCTCAAAATTTTCTTTATGAATAAATCTCCAATAATTTAAAAGGAACAAAATCCAAACCTCATATATATAATGCCAATTGACCAAAAGATATAAGACCATTACAAGACCATCTAATCCCAAACTTACTAAGCTTCTTCATGCTCACAACACAACAGCAAAACTCCCAAAACTTGCTATTCTTCACAATCTGAAACTGGAAGGGAAAAAGGGGGTGAGTTGACAACTCAATAAGTAACCAAAGTCCTAATAAGTTCTATCAAGTAATAGATTTGTAAAGTATAAGATGTAATATGTGTTTTCAAAAATTATAATACACTATGTGTTTTCAAAATAACTGAAGAAGTTTCATAGTCTTAAAATAATAAGTTGCACATAGGTCACATACTTTAATCCTACAAATATATCATAGATGGTTTAGAAAATAGTTAGTTTTCCATATATCAAAAGCTATAACTTACAATAGGTTCCAAAAACACATAAGCAGTTTTAGTGACTCAAAATAGTTCAAATACTCAAATATTTCCAAAATCACATATGTAGTTTTAAGGACTCAAAATAGTCAAATATTCAAACATAATTCATATTCTTAACAATCTTATGACTATGGTCACGCTATATCGTCGTGACTAGGCATCATAGTACTAATGAATAACCCCCATTGGTTTGGGTATCAAAATCAATTCATAGTCAGATTGTCCATAATCATATATATGAAATCATAGTTTCTAACAAAAATATATCTTATTCAAATATATATATAATCATTTATTCAATATTCAAATATATTTGTGATATTTCTATATTCTTTACTTTAAATCAATATAGCTAAAAAAACAATTAAATAAAATAAATCTTATATTCAATGCTCATATATATTTGTGAAAATTCTTTATTCTTTACTTTGAATTAGTATAGTTAAAAACAATTAAATAAAATACATCATATATTCAATAATCAGATATATTTGTGATAATCCTTTACTTGAAATCAGTAATATAATAAAAATAAAATAGTAACAACTGTAAAAAAATTTCAGTAGTTAAAATATGCAAAATAAAATCAATTACAATAAGGTTACTTACCTCAGCTAGCTCACTACAAAAAAACTGCTTCCTAACATTTTCTCTAAAATCCTTAGATATCACCTAAACAATTTACAAGCGTCATTTACTCAATAATCAAATAATTTAAGAAAGACTTATAAAGGTACCTGGTCAGAAGGAAAACTACTAAAATATCCAACAAATTTCCACTGTTATCTCACACCAAAATTCTACATATTCATAATATATATATTTCATTTACTTCCTACTACTAATAGTTCCCTAGGAATAAAGCCTATATAATATGCTATACACATAGCCATATATGGTTAAAAGTCAATCTGAAAAGGACACCACCAAGATCTATCTTCTATACGTGTGCTCTCTCTTCTTCTTGTTTTCTTTTTTCTTTTTTAAATTTATTTGTCAGAGACTTCAAGTCCACACCATGACTATTCCTATTCACCAAATCTACAATTCGGTACAACTTCTTAAGGCAGAAACTCGTGCAGAACCGGACTCAACATGCCTCACCTTGTGCAACTTCCATCTACACTTACACGCATGACACAACAGGGGGCATAAGGAAAAAAAATTCACAATACCGTGGCAGAAAAATCTGCAGGTACAATGTCCAATTTACCAAAAAATAAATCTAAACTTTTATACGTTTGCATCATTATAACTCTTGAATATTTAAATAGTTTCACTACTGGCCAAAATACTCACATAAAAAAAAAATAAATAAATAAAAAACTCTAATTCCTAGGTTCTTACCTCAAGTGTATAGTCAAACCTTCTCTACTTGAGTATTTTGGGTAGTCTCCTCTATCTAAATATCTCTCTATATACATTTACTTAATAAGCTTATATATAGCTAGGGTTTCAACCTTATTTTCTAAAAACTCCCTTATAATTATTGATGATGTCGTAATATCACCAGTGAGCTACACGGTCCACGCTCGCTTAAGCTAACAACCTGCAAGAAGAAAGAAGTGATCTCGTCGTAGGCACCGATGTGATGTCGACCAAATACCCTCCGATGGTCAAGTTAGAATTGTTCTCAACTCTAGAGTGCTAGAGAGGGTAAATTATGCGTACCTTAATTTGCGAGGGTACTGAAACTTTTATAGTAGAAGAAAATCGACTTCTCCTCCTTGGACTAGAAGTCTTTTCCTTATGGGACTCTACTTCGAGCAATCCCAAACGTGAAGGACAAACATTTCCTTGTGGAGTGGGTTCTGCTAGAATTATCCTTGTGCGGACATTTTGATTTCCCTAGGATCCCCTCAGATTTCAAACGTGTACACCAAGTATTTCAAGTGATGCTAAGCCCTGGGCCCTTCCTTAAAGTCGGCCCATGAGCCCGAATCCGTCAGGCCCAATGTTGTGTGATTTCTTACCCCTTCAATTATAAATTATAAAATTGACCCCACAAAAGATTTATTTAAATATCCTTCCTTTTAATCCTTTTTTTTTGGGGGGGGGGGGGTGTATTACAATTTTCCTGGATGGATTAAATTGTGCTGCCCGAATCCATTGGCCAAATTGCTGGTCATCAACTTTCAAGGATCCCTTGCTTCTCAACCAAAGAGAACAATATTTATCGTCATGAGTAACCATCCCACACCAATAATAGATATTAGGAAGCCTCTCATACTTAAAAGAAATAAATCTTTCATCATTGTCTCAAAATGAAATTGTCTTGCCACGGCACAGAGGTTGTGTGATATCAATGACCACCCAAATTCTCATGAAATTCCCACCAACCATATTTGATGTTTTTCCAAATTTATTAACCTTCCCCCAAAGAATCACCAATTTCCATTGCAACCTCAGGTGTCAACCAACTGAGCGGCATATTATGAATTTGAATGCATAACATGGACTTCGGAGAGTTCACTTCCTCCATAGGTGATATCTCATCATATCTTTGCAGAACAACCAAATGTCTATCAAAAGACTAAGGCTCTCCCATTAAGACCTTTTCTATATCAAATTCAAGTTCAAAAGTAAACAAAAGATGATTGTCACCCGCATCTCTAATACGGAAATCATTCCTTGTACACCATAAAGGTCTAAGTGTTTTTGCCACTACATCAATACCAACACTCCTTTTGGTAAGAAACTTCACTGCAAAAGCATACTTTAGAATTTGCTTATTTTTTGCTAAAGCCAATTTCTTACCCTCCTTATTAGAGAGGGAAAGTTTTTTCCAACGTGAACCAAGATCATCCATAACCTAGACTAATTGTTTCCCAAACCCCACTAAAGCAACCCCTAAACTCACAAGTGAACTAAAATCTACAAGAAAAAATAAACATCTTCACAAAGTTTGGAAGGAAACTGACTACAACAGTATACGAAGTTAGAGAAAACTAACTACTAAGGTCGAGAACTATAGATTTCAAAACCTAATATTTTTGTATTCTATATAACACAATATTTTAAGTGATACACTTTAAAAGAGGTTTGGATACTAGTTCAACTTCGAATGCGACAAATACCAGTTGTACTGGTCTATATTGTATGATAGGTATTTGCAACAAAAGGTTGCATTTGTTTAGTCTAGCAATGATGTCGCGGAAGCTTGAAGAAAACACACATGATACTCTCTTGATGGAATAAAAACTAAACTATTAGCTTCTGATAGTAAACCTCAAATCCACGAAGGGTTTCCCTGAATCCACAATGAGATAAATTGGAATCCACCAAAGAAAGAATTTGACAAAAGTCTGTGTTTATTGATAATAGTCTAATTTGCCTCTAACGACTACAAAACATATAAATACTGAGAAATACATCTAAAATCCTAATTCACATTAATTACAAATTAGGTGACAAAATACCAAAATTTACCAAAAGTGGAAAAATTGAGTTAAATGCAGAATCATAAACTATTGACCTTAAGGGTCATCCCAAAACAAGTGAGGCCTTATTCTGACTTTTGAGATAAAAATTATTAAGGAAACAAAAATACTATAAACGGCAAAATCACAGTTTTCAAGGCCTAAATGAAGGAATTCGCCATTATTGGGGTACCTCGTGGCGATGCAATGACTATTGCTTAGAAGGCCATTTTGCTTCAGCCTACCAAATTTCATGCAATTCTGACTTCGAGGCCCATGATTTCTACTAGTGCCTTTTTGCCTTACGCATTGTTTTCAGGCGTGCGTAAGAGTCCAGGAAGGCCATGACAGCCTATTCTACATCAATCTCCCCTACTTGAAAAGAACTCAACCCCGAGTTCCCATTACTTGGCACATCAAAAGGATAGTAATCATATAAGTCAGCAACATTGAAAGTGGAAGAAATATTCATGTGTGTTGGAAGAGCAACTACACAATCATTGTTGGTGATCTTCTTTGTAATCTAGAATGGCCTATATTTCTTGCCCTTCAACTTATTGTAGGTACCAGTAGGAAGCCTCTCCTTTTTAAGGTAGACCAATACTAAACCCCCAACACTAAAGATCTTCTCACACCTCTTCTTATCAACAGCTTCCTTGTACTTGGCATTTGTAGTTTCAAGTTTTTGTCTCACCTCCTCTTGCATGGCCTGAATACGGTCAACCATATTCTCTGTAGCTTAACTCACCCCTGGAAGCTCAAGTACAGGTACCAAGTCCAAAGCATGTTTTGGGGGCACACAGTAGATGATGGCAAATAGAGACTTACCAATGCTTTTGCTAATTGAGTTGTTGTAAGCAAACATTGCCTGGGATAGTGCTACATCCCACTACTTGGGCTTCGCTCCTAATATACACTAGATCAGATTCCCCAAAGTGTGGTTAACTACTTCTGTCTGGTCATCAGTTTGAGGATGATTGGTGCTGTTGTAACTTAAGGAAGTGTCAAAATGTTTCCACAAGGTCCACCAAAAATGACTGATAAAGTTGGTATCACGGTCAAAGCAAGGTTTTCAGACCCGGGCCGTTCATTGAACCGTAAAAAAGAAAGGTTCAAGGTTTTTGAGATTGAACCGGGGTCGAACCGAAGTCGAACCGTGATGACATCATAATTAATTTAATAATTATTTTAATATAAATAAATATATTAAATTAGTATAAATAGAAAATTTAACTAAAATAATCCAATTAAATATAAATATCTATATTTTAAATATATATTTTCATATCATAACTTTTACAAGACAAATAAGAAATATCAAATCCTAAACAAATTTAAATATAATATCTATTTATTTATTTATATATTGATTAGTTAAACTTGTAATAATAATAATAATAATAAGAAGAAGAAGAAGAAGAAGAAGAAGAATTAGAAAGACACTCAAATAAAATAAAATAAATTATTTAATAATTTTAAATTGAAATTGTGGGGGCCAATTCATTAGAAAGTATTATTAAAAGCAGTATTAACTGGGCCCCTAGCCCTATCCGAGGACGTTAGACCATCTGAAGAGGCCCAAATAAGGCTATAAGGGGAATAAAGTTAAGAAAGGAATAGAGGTAATGTGAGATGGGTCCAATAAGCGTCCGAGGATAAAAATCTCCTCGGCATCGTGTGTCCAAGGTAAATCTGAGTGTCATACCGTCACAAACTTACTTCAGAGTTACACCATAACTAAAGGTTAGGCATTGGACTAGAGATAAGAAAAGAAAGGTAGACAAATATCTTCAAAAGCTGCTACCTCCACATTAAATGCCTTTCAACTAACTTTCTGGCCGCATTAATGAGGAAATGATGCCTGAACAGTGATCAAGCAGCCTTACAGCCATTGGTTGATGGTTCTAGGAGATGTTGGATGGGACAGGAAGGAGTCTCCCAAATCTAACCTACACGTGTGTGGTAAGGATGATACGAAGGTTGCAATATATAACCCGGAAGAACGCACTAAAAGGGGCATTGGATCTTCTATACAATTAAGGTCTTGAAGAAAATCATATAAAACAAAGAGCTTAGTTTGTTCTGAGGATAAAAATTTAATAATCATATTCGTATCAAGCCATCTTGAATCATTAAGTCTGATCGTCTTTCTTTTGGGATAAATCTAGTTCTTCTATCCACACTCTATAAATTTATTGTTTAGGCCGTTAGAGTTTGAGTCCAATCCAGTTTTGGGATCAACACAATTTCAGTCCCTACAGAAATGATTATTTAAAAATTATTATATATTTAACTGTAAATATTAATTAAAATTAGAACAATAATAGTACCATAACATTTTATACAAATTTTGTCATAATTTACCACGTGACGAGATGTGAGTGGGAGAGATGTAGACCCATAATTTTTTTTTCATTACTCACACTTTGCCATGTGTCAAATTATAGCAACAAATTGTGTAAAATATTGTGATACTACATTACTCTTAAGAGAATAATGCTAGAGATACAAATTATTTTACCAAAAATTTTACAAATTACTGATGTGGTGAGTGATTATTGGTAAATAAAATGTGATATTAATGGTGGGCCTAGATGAAAACCAATAAGAGACCGGCCACATCAACATTTTGTGCTTTTTTTAGAAAAACATTTTGTAAAAATGTTGTAAAATAATTTGTGTATAGAGCATTACTCTTCTTAAAAATACTTAAAATATTTAATGCACCTACCAATGCATTGTCACGTCATGTTGGGTAGCTGAAGAAAAGATCTAAATCTCATGGCTGAAATTTTTTCGCTTTTATTAAAAAATTAAAACCATTCATCATTCCAATGTTAGCCACGTGAGGGACTTGGGAATTCAAAAGGAATAACAAAAGTAAGAAAAGAAAGAAAGAGAACACATTGAAGCAGCAGCAGCAGAAGAAGGAAAAGAGGAAATTACAGAATGATCTCCTTCAACAGAAAAAAGAAAGAGAAGGAAAAAAAAAAAAAAAAAAAAAAAAAAAGAAAGAAGAAGAAGCAGCAGCAAAACTGCAGAAGACGAAGGCGTGATCGGTGTTCTTCTTCTTCTTCTTTTTTTTTTTTTTTGGAGGAACTTGTCTTCTTCTTCTCTGGTTCTTTTTTTTTTCCTTACAAATCCCTTTGTTCAAGATCTGAAATTATCAGATCTCCTTCCGATCTTTGTTCTTCTTTGTGTTCTTTCATTTCTTTTTCATTTCTTTTAGATCTGATCATAACTTCATACCGGTGTATTGGCCAAAATTCACCGGAAAAGCTGAAACAAAAAGAAACCGTTCGAACCTCAAAAACCGATCACGGTTCTAAGAACCGTATGGTCCGACCACAGTTCGCATGGGTCCCTGCTTTTTTCACATAGAACGGTTCTTGAAGCTAAATAAACTGCAAAACTGAGAGGTTCACGGTTTTTCCGGTCGGACCGTACGGTCCGGTCCAGGTTTCAAAACCTTGGGTCAAAGGTGATGGACTTTGGCACTCCACGCAAATGCACAACTTCTTTAAAGAACAGATTGGCCACTCGAGTAGCGTTTGAAGTCTTCTTTCATGATATGAAATGGGAAATCTTCGAGTACCTATCAACCACAACAAAAACAGAATCCATACCTAGTATAAAATCCATAGACAGATCCTCCCATAATGCTTGTGGAACTGGTAAAGGCATGTATAAACCAGTATTCTAAGATTGTCCCTTAGCAGTTTGGCAGACTAGATACTTCCTCACATGATTGCCAACATCCCTCTTGAGTTATGGCCAATAATACCTATCTTCCACCAGTGCTATAGTCTTGTCTCTGCCCATGTGTCCACCTAAACCTCCACCATGTAGCTCCCTAATAATATGATCCCTCAATGAACTTTTAGGGATGCATAATTGATTATCCAGAAAGAGGAAACCATCCTAGATTAGATGTACATACTATTGATAGCAGTATGAGTTTGTTAACACTTATCCCAAATATCACCAATACCCTCATCATTTTCGTACAGCTCCTTAAGGCAATCAAACTCTACAACTTCAATACGTAGTGTGATCAATGTGAAATGGAAGCACTGTATATAAGCTACCCACTAAGCATGCATCTAGTTAATGCTAGCTTGACTGTTGATGTGCTTCAATGCCTGATGATTTGTATATAATACAAACTCCATTTGAATTGGATAGTGCTCCCAATGCTTAAGAGTTCGTACTTTTGCAAAGAACTCCATTTCATAGGCCGACCATTTACTTCAAGCTTCACAAACTCTCACTGAAGAATGTTATTGGTTTGTTGTCTTATGAAAGAACAACGTCTATCCTGACCACAGATGCATCACACTCTATCTAAAACACCTTATCGAAGTTGGGCAATGCCAAAACTATGCCAAAACTAGAGCGATGCTTAACTTCTCCTTGATCAAGGCAAAGCTTTGTTTTGCCTTATTTCCCTTATGAGAACCTCTGCTTCTTCAGACACTCAATGATAGGGGCTACTATGCTACTAAAATCTCGAACAAACCTTCAATAGAAGGTTACCAACCCATGGAAGCTTCGCACATCACTCACTGTCTTTGGGGTTGGCCATTCTCTAACAGAATGAACCTTGTCCTCATCAATATGAATCCCATCCACATTGACCACATACCCTACGAACAGCAATATATCAGTTAAGAAGCTGCACTTTTTCAAGTTGATATACAACTCATTAGCCTAATTCATAAGCCTAATTAAAGTGCTGAGAGCATTGGACCATTCAAAAGGCATCACCATCCACTCATACAACCCCTCATTTGTCTTGAAAGTTGTCTTCCACTCATCTCCAAGTCGAATCCGAATTTAATGATACCCACTCTTGAGATCCAGCTTAGTGTAACACTTGGACCCACTTAGCATATTAAACATGTCATCTAGTCGGGGAATAGGAAATCAATACCTGACTGTGATATTGTTGATGGCTCGACTATCCATACACATACGCTAGCTCCCATCCTTCTTCGGTGTTAATAATGTCAATACTACATATAGACTCATACTCTCCCTGATCTGCCCCTTGCTCAGAAGCTTATCCACCTGCCTTTGTAGAATCTAACCCTTCTGAGGATTCATCCTGTAATGTGGCAGATTTGGTAGACTAGCTCTATAAGCTAAATCAATGCAATGCTAGATGTCGCGCATTGGTGGTAAACTTGCATGTAACTCCTCTGGAAACAAATCTTCAAACTCCTTAATCAATGGTTGAATTGCCTCAGGTACCTCAACAACCTTCTTCGACTCTCCATTCGTCACCACTATCACATAAACCTGTTTCAGTTCCTTACACTCTCTGTCAAACTCATCGTCATTGTTGACTATGAGAAGTGATGGCTTCCCCTCCACTTTAGAAGTTTTGGGTACACTACCTTCCTTAATAGGACCAAAGATAATTTTTCTGCCATTCTTAAAGAACGCATACACATTATCCTTACATTTATGAATAGCATCTACATCATATTGCCAGGGTCTACCCAATATTAAACAAAATGCATCCATTTCAACAACATCACAAATGACTTCATTTACATAACATTTACCCATAGAGAAAGTAACATGACATTGTTGAGTAACAAGAGTTTCCGTACCTTTCTTGATCCAACCTATTTTGTATGGAGAGGGATATTTTTATGTCTTTAGCCCCAACTTGGTAACCAAACTCTTTAACGCAATGTTCTCTACATTGCCATTGTTAATGATCAAGTCATAGACCCTCTTATTGATGGTGCAACATGCCCGAAAGATCTCATTCCGCTAATCACTGTGATCCACCCTTGGTTTGAGCAACAACCTCTGAATCACTAAAGACCTCCCTTGTGGCTTGCCTTTCTCATCTCCCAGAATCTCATTAGGATCATAGGCATATGGATCAACATCATTATATACCTCGTCACCCTCCTATTCCCCTTCTGCCTCACTCTTTTCTGCCACCACCAGATTCACTACGGCTTGCTTAAGGCATGTACTAGATCGATATCCTAGTTCTCCACACTTGTAGCACTTATTCTTAGTTGGCCTAGCATAGGGATTGGCATTTGCTATCGGTTGGGTTGTAGAACCGATTACTGCCATTATGGACTGGTTGACACCACTATTCTCCCTAACCACAGGTTGTGATCGTGGTATAAACATAGGTTGTTTACCTTTGTTGACAGTGGAACTGTATGACTCTAAACTACGATTGGGAAACTTCAAACCTACCTTAGATGCTGATATTCTATTTTCTTGGATAGGGTTACAGCCTCATTTATAGTATATAGGTTTGTAAGGATACCTGATCTCAAATAGAAACTCGCAACCTATGTACAAATCTGGATATCTGTTGATCTTCAGTTTCCTCCAAATCATTGTGATTTGCCAACCTGTCACTCCTCCATGTCCGAGTACCCTACCTGCAATCCTAGTACAATCTGAACAACTCTTGCTAGTAATTTAGTGGTAAGAACTGATCTGCCATTAGCCTCTTCATCCTTCACCATGATCATATTTGAAGCTTTCTCTCACGGGTCCGATTTAACTGAACACAATCCCACCAAGCAGATGCTCCTCCATTTAACTTGTATGCCATTAAACACACCTGTTTATCATCTGAAGTACCCATATAATCAAAAGACTTTTCAACCTCACTAACCCAATCCATATACTCTTCAACGGAGACATTACCATTAAAGGATGGTAACTCTACTTTCATACGATAGTCCCTCTGCCCCAGATAATCTCAGCCATTATCCCTCGCAAGACCACGCTAATTCCCAAGGACTCCTTTAGTGTACTCTTCATCCTCACTATTCTACTCATTGTAGTCTTGCCACCTATTCCGATTTGGACCACGATGGAAAGGGCCACATGCTGGAATATCACGTTGCACTTCGTTATCATGATTAGGATTTCGGGTAAGTAGGGTGGCAAGCGCTTCTTGAATCTAGTCCAAATTCTATTGGGTCAAATCATGAAATGGTTCATTCTCATCACGAAAATCAAGGAACTTGACCCTAGTAAGGACTACATTGTTGACGTCGTAGTTGTTGTGGTGGTCATCGTCTCGCTGGTTGGCCATTAGACTAGGATATGTCAAGGCTTTGATACCAACTTATGTCACGGAAGCCTGAAAAAAGTACACACAATGCTCTCTTGATGGAACAAAAACTAAACTATTAGTTTCTAGTAGTAAACCTTGAATCCACAAGGGGTTTCCCTAAATCCACAAGAAGATAAACTGGAATCCACCAGAGAAAAAATTTGACAAAAGTTTGTGTTTATTGATAATAATCTAATTTGCCTATGACGGCTACAAAACATATAAATACTGAGAAAAACGTCTAAAACCTTAATTTGCATTAATTACGTGATTAGGTGACAAAATACCAAAATTTACCAAAAGTGGCAAAATTAAGTTAATGTAGAATCATAAACTACTGACTTTAAGGGTCGTCCCAAAACAAGCAGGACCTTATTCTAACTTTTGAGTAAAAAGTTATTAAGGAAACAAAAATTATTGTAACGGCAAAATCACAGTTTTCGAGGCCTAAATGAAGGAATTCGCTATTTTCAGGGGGGTACCTTGTAGCAAAGTGATGACTATTGCTCAGAAGGTCATTTCGCTTCAGCCTGCCAAATTTCATGCGATTCCGACTCCAAAACCCATGATTTCTACTAGTGCCTTTTTGTCTTGCGCGTGTGAAAGTCTAGGAAGGTCATGGCAGACTGTTCTACATCAAGCAATAATGACTGAATGCCATAAACACTTATTTGTATTGGAAATCTACACAGATAAGATCGTATACTTGGTCACACGATGCTATGAAGGGTCCCACTCTATTGTTAGCTTCAATTTTTGCAATTACTTCTACTATAGTAAGAATGGGCATTCACATCACATGGAAGCAAGGTGGTCACCTTTATTTGAATGCCCACCTATTGCTTTGATTGTTATTAATTTTGTACTACAAGCTACGACGTTATTTTATAGAACAATCTAGAGAAAGTTATAGTTGATTCTACACCAGTCAATTAGGCTATACGATCTTTGCTTGTTTTCGTAGATGAAACAACTTCCCTTGTCAAAATATATCTTCCTCAGGAAATGTTTTAATAAAGCAATCCCAATGAAGAAATATTTGATTATTTCACTGAGAAAAGTGAAAAGATTTCATAGTCTGTTAGTGACTGTTGAGTTAAAGCACATTAAAGATGTGGAACAATTAAACGAAATAATCACCCATTTCTCTCTCTCTCTAATGTGTGTGCTTATTTCTATAAATAAATAAAAAATGAAATAATCCAAAATTGAACCCATACAATTCATGGTCCTTTTGTTCAATTTTTATTTTTATGACTGTTCCAACCCCTACCCCCCCCCCCCCCCTCTTCCAAATACTTAATTCGAGTTTTGTCTAAAACATGTTATGACATATGACAACAAATCTCTCTCTCTCTCTCTCTCTCTCTCTCTCTCTCTCTCTCTACATATAAAGTAGAATACGATGATGACTTGATGAGTGATGACACACATAACCCCAACACCAAAAGTAACATGGAATTGTAGCACCATCCTTTTTTAATTTCTCTCATTTTCTCTTTCCCTCCCTTAATCTGTAAATGAGTGCCTATGAGTTTCATGAAATAATTTTGGAAAACTTGTGAATGGTGCATCAATTAGGTTTGGTTTGATAAAGGGAGGAATCATTGATGTTTCTACAAAATTAATCCCAAGCCAAAAATAGAATGTTCAACTAGAAGGCCCAAAATCAATTGAAATGGTTGGCTGGTTTTGTTGGGAATGGTTCAGTATTTAAACTGAGATAGAATAAGAGCTTGATTATAACAATTTGGGCACTAAAATGGGAAATTCTTGCTATACCAACCGGTATGAATTATGAAACGGATTTTAAAACATTGATTATGAGTGGTACCTTGAATAACATTTTTGAAAAAAAAAAAAAAAAAAAAAAACTCATTTCTCTTGTTTTTGTGAGTTCAAGCAAATCTTTTGACAATTTTGTGCTTAGAGCCCTTCAACGCAATCCTCTTTCCAACAACATAAGATTTGCCCAAATCCGACATTGTTTAACCGTAGTTAAACTAATGTTGCATTTTTCCAACATTTAACTAAATATGACTAAATATTGATTCTAAAAACTTCATTCTTTTTTGACAATTTATTTGAAAAAAACGTATTTAAAAACTTTATCATTTTTTTAAAAAACCACTTTGAGAATTTCTTTGGAAAGAAAAATCCATTTTAGTATCTAAAAGATTTTGTAAACTTCTTTTTTCTTTTTTGAAAACTTAATTGAGAATTTATTTGAAAAGTACTTTGAAACCTTCACTTTTTTATTTTTGGTTAAAATTATATATTTTTTAATAGTAGTTATGGACACCCAAAAATAAATTAAAAAAAGGGAGAAAAATGCTTTTTGAAGGCCTTTGTTTTTCATTTATCGCATATTGGGTCCTTGGTGACATAACTCTTTGTATGCACATGTTTCTAAGGTGAGGTGTGTGTGAGTATCTTTTTTCTTATTTTATTTTAGGAGCCGTCATCAACCATTGGTTTTGTATTGGGTGTGATTGGTCACCTGTTTGTTTAATTCTTTTTTTAAGGGTTTGTTAATAAAGGTAAACCAAAACTCTCATACCAAAGATTTTGAACTCAGAAGTTTGGTTACGTATGGGGAAGGTATTAGGCACCCTATACCGCCTATCTAAAAGATAATACCCCATTTGAATCTTTATTTAGAAACAAAGAATGTGAAGTATTTATTTCTAAGGATTTTACCTTTTGGCAATGGAACATGTATGTTCCCACGGATACAATCCATCCCATAGCCACAAACATAACCAAGAATTAAAGGAAAATTTTGCAAAAAATCGAAAGACGAGAAACCCAAACTCACAAAAATTTTCCAATTATGTACCAGAAAATTCTTATAATCCCACCAAGATGTACTTAATGGTTAAAAGAACAAACCCAGTCTTTCAAAAAAATATATATAATGTAAAATAGCACTGCCACGAGCCCACAGCATAGCGTCTATTCTCATTATCACTATAAAGTTTAGTTTCAAATCGATCTTTTGGAAATATATTCCTCCAACTGACCATATGATTATTGAAGAAGTTATTTATGTATAAATTTAGTCAAATGACTTTTTTAATAAGTCATATAATTTGTTTAAATAATACACAGAGAATATTACAAATCGTCATATAGTAGGTTATAAAAGATTCCTCCAAACTAATTTGAAGCTAAACTTTTTGTCCATAATCACTATACATAAAAAAAATAAAAAAAGACATTTTAGGGATTAAAATGATAAAAAAAAAAATTAGAGGACAAAAATGATAATCCAATAAATTTAAAGTGTAATTTATTTTTCCTCTAACATTTTAAAATATTAGATATATTTAATTAAATATTTTAAAATTTTCTCCCATGAATTCAATTATGGTCCTCCTCTAAAAGAATTTTCTTTTTTAACATATAATTTTTTTTAAATTGTTGCTTTATGATTTTGAACTAAGACCGTTTAAAAAAAAAAAAAAAAAAACCCTAATCAACAAAAAAAATAAAGGAAAAATCAAGAAGGGGCTAAGGGCTTTTAAATAAGAATACTGTGTGTGTGCTCAATAGTTTTTTATGGGCATAGTACTTAGTATATGTGAATCACATATTTGTTTTTCTACTCAAAATCGTTTTCTTCTAAATTGTGCCATGCGGTTGGTAAGTATTAGATTAACAACCTACCTATGATAAGTGGTTATGCTCTCTCATAGTTTTACCTTGCAATCTCTAAAACATCTACTTTCAAGATTTCAAATAACGATAATACCTATTTGCCTAACATTGATACATATTTTTAAAGATAATTAAGTGTAAATTTTAGGACCAAGTGTTCATCAATATCAAATCATATTCTATTGCGAAGCATAAATAGCATCTCCTACCTCATTCCTTGTTCCATATCTCCAACGTCCATGGAATCTTTCAAGTACCTCACTGCCTTTTCTAACATAACCATTTAGATCTCCAATAATTTTTTTCCCCAATTGGTAAAGGTGAGTCGGAAGTTTGTTAAAAATTTGTGAATGGAATATTGTGATAATTGAATTTCTTATATTTATGTAATGTCATGATTGATCACTACTTATTGAATTACATAAATTAATACAATGTTTTATTAAATTTCACATTTTTCAAGAATCAGGATAGATGTTTTTTCTTAATTTAGAAGATTATGAGCAAGCATGAGAAAAATTCAGCCAAGTGCCTAGATGAGGGCATTACTTTCTTATTTAATTGTCATGCTTTCTTCAACAAAATTTTGACAATTTGGTAGTGGAGCTTTTGCTGATATAATGAATTTCTTCTCTGCCCATTGATTTAGTGCCTTTCCCATAGCTTCCATTAAAATCCTATGTTATTTGCATGCCACCAAAAGTTTCACAATGTCAAATTTTGTGAGCTCCCACTAATAAAGGCGAGAAAAGAAATAAAGATTGCACAAAATCATCAACGCGATCTATTTTTTCATTTTATGCAAAAATAAAATTTACATCAGATAACTTTGTCCAAAATTCATTTTGACCCTTCAGGTTTGAAGTTTGTCATTTTAATCCAGCAATCTTGTCCAAAAATCATCTTATTCCTTTAGGAACATAGTTCTTTGTGTTAAAAGTACTTGTCTAAAATAATCAATTTCAAACTTAAAAAAGTAAAATGATTTTTGGATTAAATTAATAGATGTAAATTGCAATTTTTCCTTCATTTTAAATATTACATAATTCACGCACTAATTAATAATTATTTTTCTTTCCCTTTAGTTTTCAAGGACAATGATTTTGTCTCCTAGCCACTATTTTCTTCACTGACAAATTCTAGTGGAATTCACACTACGTGTGGGTTTGGATTCAGCAGAAACGCTGAATCCCGCATCACTTTTTTTTTTCTTTTTTTTCTTTTTTTCACGCGTTTAAGGGTGCAATATTTACTGTTCATGAGACAAATTTTACTGTTCACATACTGTTCTGTCACTGTTTATCACTATAACAGCACTGTTCATATATTAAAAAAATACTTAAAATAGGTTCCACAATACTATTTACACATTTAAAAATTATTTTACTACAGTGCTTTCAGTTTTCAGTTTTCAGTTTCAGCAACAATAAGTTCAATCCAAACAGACCCTACAAGTACACTATCTTCTGAGATGTTTACAACAAAATCCTTTTTTTTCTTTTTTTTTTTGGGAGGAAGGACAACAAAATGCATCTAGATTTGTTTGGTTCTCTGCCTTAATTCCTCAACCAAATTTTTTTTTTTTTTTTGAAAGGATTCATGCACTTTTAGTTAGCTACCTCTTTACTCAAATTAACATAAATTCATGTTTTTCAACCAAATATATATATATATATATATATATACACACACATATATACATATCATAAAAATAATTAGACACTATAATATCAAAGAAATTGTTAAAAATATATTAAAATATTACGATAAGGAGTATAATTAATATAATTTATTAGGATATTAACATAAGTGAACAATTGATTTTTTAGAGCACTATGTGTTATTTCCATGATTTTGTCATATCATGAGTTAAAATGGTTTTAAGGTTACCATCTTTTTTCATTTTTATATAAGAGAGTAATGTCACAATTTTTCAGTCATACCATCTCACTCCTTGTCTATGAGATAATCAAAAACCCTATGAATTGATAATATTGTCTATGAAACTTGGGATTTTCGAGTTTATGGCACATCCTTCAAGTCAATCAAACCCGCCATCCTTCAAGTCCATCAAACAAGTCTCTAGCATTTAATTGAACAAAAATGTTTAAAGCATGCATATCACATCCTATATGACTAACAATGACATTAAATCACCATTCTTACCAGAGCTCCAAAAATCATAAGAGCTTGTAGAGCAAATGATAAAATTTACCATTAACAAATATAAGTGCAAGTAGACGGTAGTATAAAAACAACAACAACAACAACAACAACCCAAAAAAAAAAAAAAAAAAACCAAAGATGTTAAAATTCTCAAAATTAAGGGCCCATTTGGTAATATTGTTCTAGTATCGTTGTTTGTATTTTTTGAAAATACATGCAATGTTTAAAAACTGAAAACTATTTTTTAAGTTGTGGTACCAAACACCCCCTAAAGCACTACCTTTCATCATTTACAAAGCAAATTCAAAATTTTTAACATATAATTAACTGTTAAATTACCAACTGTCCCAAAAACTTAAACTCTCTCTTAATAAATGGGGCTCAACACATGGAACTTGTAACATTTTAAATAGGATGTAAATAAGAGACAGAGATAGAACACAGGATCTGCATTGATACCTTGATAAAATGTCGATTCTTCGAAAAACTTAAGCTATTAGGAAAACAGTGAATTCAATCACTTAACCATAATTCTAACATTGGCTGACAAACGAGACAAGAAAGTTTACTCACTTGTTTTCCTATAAAAAATAACCAAACCAATTTAAGAAATCCAACTTTGCTCCAACAAAGGCCTTAAATAGCAACCTAGAACCAAAATCTATAAAAATAAATTGAACAAGGAATAAAATCATGTTAGATTGAACAGCGTGTTGAACTTGAAAGACTCATTAGCAAAATGAGAAATCAAGAAGATAAATAAATCAATCCACAAAGCACCTTCAATAAGAATCTATAAAATAAATCGAACAAGGAAATATATAATATCATGTTCAAAGGAATAAAATATTTGAGAGAAAATAAAATATTTGAGAGAAATTTACAAGAAAAAGTGAAGTTAAAATGAATAAGGATCTGTATGGTAGGAGGTATTAATTAGATCACACCAATAAGATAACTACTGCACACCAATATTTAGATCACAAAGCAAAAACCTCTTGGCAACAATATTTAGATCACAATCCCTGTTAAAATAACTACTGCACACCAATAAGTTACATTACCACATTCAAATTAGATATGAGCTTTCCAACACAGAATGACTAAAACAATACAATAGGACAAAGGGTAAGAGAAAAACTGTAATTTATAATCCTCTTGGATACGAAGCCTAAGAAAAGCAAACACTGCCCCAAGTTTTTGTAAGAAATAAAATGAGTAGAAAGTGTACATATAATGACGGGATTGTAAGAGTAACAAAAACAGAAAGAGAGAGAGAGCAAATCACCAAATCAAACTCTGCCACCTGCCTGCCAAGCACCAAAAGAAAATTGCATCTGCTATCAACATGTCATGATTGAGAATTTAAAACGCACCCAGAATTGCAAAATTTTCAAAACAATGAACCTAAGAACTCTTCTCTAAAAGTAAATCCATTCCTCCCTAGCATTTAAACCAATGATGTTTAAAGCATACAACTCGTTTCTTATATGGCTGCCAAATGACAAAATTGATGATCAAGTATTCTAAAAAGTTGTTGTACTTTAAGTTGTGATAAGTACAAGTAGATGGCAGTAGAGAAAAAAGCAACCAAAAAAAAAAAAAAAAAAAACCAAGCCAAGTAGTGCTGGAATTACAAAAAACCAAACAAATAGAGTCAGAAACACACCCAATCAAAGCATCAATTTGTGTTTACAAAGCCACAAATTTTTTTAACCCATAATTTTTTTTTTGATAAGTGACATTAAAAAAAATTTACCGGACTTATAGAAGTGAACCAAATCAATCTAGAAAAGCCAACTTCATTAAAAAAAAAAAAACACCTTGAAAGAGCTGTCGAAGACCAAAATCTATCAAAAAGATTGAACACGGAATAGTTTAGTATCACATACGAGGAAACAATTAATTAAAAGACATGAGTGAATAAGTGGAATCAAGACAAAATAACAACAGCATTCTTATCGTTACAGTCAACACAGTCCAAGTTTGAGAACCACAAAATGAACATCACCAATTTATACAAAAGCATACGTAACACATTGCTCCATGTATGAGTCCAAAAAAGCAAAATCTTCATACTAATAATGATGCAGGGCATTTCAAGTTGTTGCATTCTAATCCTCTTGTAACTAGTTAGTTAGTTAGTTAGATGATTACTTAAGCAATTAGCCAATAGGATTTAGACACTTGTCCAGCATCTAGAAGGCTGCCAATGCCAAACAACTAGTATAAGTACCAGATTGTAGTTACTTTGTGATTAGTTTTAAATGCAATTATATAGATTAGCCTAGTGCCATTTTTAAGAGATGGATTTCTCTTGAGAAGGTTTTGTCACACCTTGCTCCTTGTTCTAACCAACTCTCATTTCCCTTAATTAATTCTAAGACTAAACAGCAGCCCCTTAAAATCCCTGCACCAAGTTGGTATTAGAGCTTGAGATCCTTAGGATTTAAGTTCTTGTATTGTTTCCCATTTTCTGTCATCAAGAATCTGTCAAGATCCTATCTTGATTTCATTCCCCGTCTTAATACCTTACCTTTATCAAAATAGAAGCTTTCAATTGTGCTAGCAAGATTCTGCAGCAGTGAAAGATGGTGTTTGAGAAGGAAAGGAAGGACAAAGGAATGAAAGTAGTGGTTCAAGAGGCAGCCTTGGAGACTCATGCAGCCAATGATCTAGAAGTTTTGGAGTAGCACCTCGCCTTAGACTATGAAGTGGAAGTATTGAGGAGGAAAATCCATGCCTTGACTGAGCAGGGTCGAAGAGATGAAATACAGCAGCCAAACAACCATGATCATCATGGAAGTGAGGCATCAAATGAAGGAAGCTATAAGTATCCTTTTGCTTACAACTGAAGGATAACACATGAGATGCAAATTCGTATTCTACAGCCAAGGGATAATGAGCAAAAGTGGGGATCCGACTTCAAGATTGAGTTACCTGAGTTCTATGGTAGCTTGAATCATGAAGAAATCGTGGACTAGCTTAACCAAGTGGAAAGACGCTTCGATTTCCATGAGGTACCAGACTACAAGAAGGTGAAATTGGTAGCAAATAAACTCAAGGGCAGTGCATTTGTTTGGTGGAAGCAATTGCAGGTCCAATGAGTGAGAATGGGAAAAGGAAAGGTTCAAGAATGGTTCAAAATGAAGCGACAATTACAAACAAAATTTCTGCCTTTTAACTACATGCAAACTATCTTCCAAAATTTGCATAGGAAGTCATTGAAATATGAAGCCTTAAGAAACCAAGTACCAACAAGTGCAAGTCCTTGGCAGCTTTCTTGGCCAACCAAGGATGATTATTGACAGACAAAGAAGGACAAGGGAAATCTAGCAAAGTGTTTTTCTGTTAATGCAGTACCTGGTTTATCAAATGCAGCCATTAAATGCAAGCATAACACAAGCAATGGAATTTTCAAATGTAACAATTGTGGAGGACAAGTCTATGAAGCCCATAACAAGTGTAAGTTAGCCATGCAGTCAGAAGGAAAATCCTTTATGGTGGAAGGGATTGAAGAATAAGGTATAACTCTGATCTTTGATGATACCTTGCAAGCACCAAAGAAAGATATGCTAATGAATGCACCTGTGTGTGATTAATATGAATAAGAAGAAGAAGAAGTGAGTGATAGCATATTTCCGATTGAAAACAATAAAGAGAAGGAATGCATTCAAGAACCCGTGTATGATCAGTTAGAGTTTCAAGAGGGTGCTTAGGGTTCTTATCAATCATTAGCTTTCAAGATTGTGTTCTTTATGATAAGAAGACCATGAATGTTTGTCATCTTTTACTTGCAAGTGGAAGGCCATGTCAACATGATAGGCAAACTATCCATGGTAGAAGGTGTAGCATACACATTATGTACAAGATGGTACAACCCTACTATTTGCAACCAAAGAAGAGGAAAGTAAACCCAAGCCAATGATCAAGTGAAGGTCAGTTCAGTTGTGTGGGACTTCGCTGTGCAGAAGCGGTAGCCTTTGGCGTGCTGCCAACAGCAGCAAACTCATTATACAAGGAAACTGCATCATCCTAAAATGGCTAGAAATTCATACAAAACTTGTGGCAACCAAGAGCACTTAAGGTCAAGTGCTTCTTAAGAGGGAGAGCCCTAATGCAGAGCATTTCAAGTTGTTGCATCCTAATCCTCTTATAACTAGTTAGTTAGTTAGTTAGATGATTACTTAAGCATTAGCCAATAGGATTTAGACACTAGTCAAGCATTTAGAAGGCTGCCAATACCAAGCAACTAGTATAAGTACCAGATTGTAGTTACTTTGTGATTAGTTTTTAATGCAATTACATAGATTAGCCTAGTGCTATTTTCAAGAGATGGATTTCCCTTAAGAAGGTTTTGTCTCACCTTGTTCCTTGTTCTAAGCAACTCTCATTTCCCTTAATTAATTCTAAGCCTAAATAGCAGCCACCTTGGAATCCCTGGATCAAATAAAGACTTGATTGGACATTGACACTATCAGCCCACCAACCTTCCACTGAAAGCAAGAAAACATCAGCAGAAACAAGACAAGAAGACAAATGTACAGGAGGAGAGTGCGACCCTCAGTGGCGCAAGTTTTGAATCTGCCACATGTAGCAAACTGAAAATACACAAATACCCAGCTACACAGTTCAGGAAAAGTTCAGGATAGTATCATGAAAAGCCAAGTTTGTTGTAAGAGTCATCAAATAGCCCATGACCCATGGGCTAGCCCAGTAGCCCGCTAGCCCACCAGGCTAATGGGCAGCCCAGTAGCCCAATGGGACAGGCTATGGGTTGGTTTCTTTACCCATGAGCGCCCGGTGGGCCGGCCCGTTAGCCCAGCCCAGTAGCCCAACCCGTTAGCCTGACTCATTACCCAAAATTTATAACAAAATAATTTGGGGGTTGGGTGGGTGAGGGATTGAACTTTAGACATTATAAAAACTTTAAGACCACACACTTAACCACTAAATACTTGGAATGATTGTGATACAATATGCATAATAAATATATATTTTGGTATTAGTCTAGTAGCTTTGATTTTTAAAACAAAGTTACTAAGATGACTGTTGTCCTACTTCTGTGCCTCTGGAAAGAAATTCATTCTTTCCTTTGATAAATTCCAATTCTTTCCTTACAAGTTACAATTATAGAAGAAATTCCTTAAAAAAAAAAAAAAAAAAAAGCTTACCGTTGGTTGGAAGAAATTCTTTCCTTAATGAGTTGATATTTGATTCTTCATATATTTCCTTTAAGAATTGATTTTATTCTTCAAATATTTCCTTTAAGAGTTGATATTTAATTCAATGTACTTATTTATTCTTATCAATAAAAGTTAATTAATCTTATTTTAGTACCTTTTTAAGAGGTATGTCTTAGCATTTTTTTTAATAGAATCTTTTTAGTAGATTTAATTGTTCAATTTGATAGTTTGTAATAATATATAATTATAATTTTTTTGGTTAAATTTTTATAACCCCATTGAAGACCTGTTAAAAATGCCCATGGGTAACCCATTAAACCCACCTCACTAGCCCAGCCCACTAAAGCCCAAATGGGCATTGCCCATGGGTAGGGCCATGGGCTAGGGTTTTTCCATCCAGCCCGGCCTGACCCAGCCCATTGACTAGTCAACAGCCCATTAAGCCCAGCCCATTAGACCCATGGGTCAAGTAAAAACAGGTCGGGCCGGCCCGGCCCGGCCCATTGACGAGGCCTAGTTTGTTGCAACAAACTCCTTAAAAAGTAGCCAGCTAAAAACATGACGAGCATGAAGAAATTAATTAAATTAAAATCACACAAATGCAGCCTAAACTCATAATTAGCAGCTAAATGACAAAAAGGGATAGAAAAGTTTACATACTTGTGCTCCTATGAAATAGAATCAAGACAATTTAGGGAGGACAACTATGCGGCAACAAAGGCCTTAAATAGCAGCCTAGCACCAAAATCCATAAAAACAAATTGAACAAGGAATAGTATCAAGCAAGATAAAATAGTCTGCTGACTCGTAAGAAAAAAGTGAAATTAAGAGAAGAGAAGATTTTTCTTATTGTTGCAGCCAACATAGTGCAAACACTGTTGCAAAGTCCAAATTTCTCCTCCTGTAAACATATCAACACTAAAAACAATCAAGCATTGTCCCCACAAAACAAACATTAGAATCTTATAAAAAAGCAAATGTTGCTTAGTGTATTTGAGTCCTAAATAGCAAAAAACCACAGACTAACAACAAACTACATAGAATATTGACAATATCTGCTCACTTTCAATGACTACAAAATCAATGACCAACAATCTAAGATTACGAATTATGCTAAAAATCCAGAGAAATAAGTTAAAGCCAATAGAAATTTTAAACATTGACTCACTGAGGCTAAAACTAAACTAATAATCTGCCTAAAAGCCAAAAACAAAACCTAGGAAAAGCAATGAAAGACCCAAGTATTAGAAAGAACTAAAACACACAAAAAACTTTTTTTAAAATTCTTATGATTGTAAGAGAGAAAAATATGTTAGGAAAAAAGAGTTTATTACCAAATCAAACTCCACAGCAAAGCAACACAAAAATCTTGCTTCCTGTAGACAGGCAGTAAGTAGCTAATCCAAAATGGCCATGAAAAGCAACAGAGGGTAACCAGGATAAAATAATATCAAGAAAAAATAACAAAATGAGACAATATCACAAATAAACAAGCACTACATGAAAGCGCAAACCCCCAGTGGCATTGGCATTCACTTCTCACATGAGCAAACTGAAAAAAAAAAAAAAAAAAAAAAAAAATCCCAGCTACACAGTTTAGACTTAGAACAACTTTAATTTACAAAAAAATAAAAAATAAAAAATAAATAAACAACAAGACTACTCAAAAGCATTTTTCATTAAGAAGCAACAAAAACAAATCAACCACAGTTAAAGTACTACAAATGCATCACCTCTAGAATTCAAATTTAGATTAAAAAATATAACAAAAAAAGAATATAAATACACACACATATATATATATGAAAAAATCAACAATCCCAAAGGGTAAATCAAGTACTTAAGGGAGAATTAAGATCAAACATAAATAAAATCTAAAAAAAAGTAGCAATACAAATATTAAAATTCAATATAAAATTTTTAAGTCATAAAAACAAGAAAATTACCAACAAGTTGGGTAGTGCTGGAATTATTTAAGACCAGACAAATGGAGCCAGAAATACACACAATCCAGGCACCAATTAGTGTTTACAAAGCGAATTTTAAAATTTTATTCCCATAATTACACCCATCTAGAAATAGAAGACTGCTATTACAGGAGCGAACTAAATCATTCTAAAAAAACCCTTCTTCACTGCAACAGATGTCATATAAGAGCTGCTGAGAACCAAAATCAGTAAAATAAATCGAACAAAGAATAGTATAGTATCATATATGAGGAAACAGTTGATTAGAAGACTTGAAAGTGAAAAGGTGGAATCAAGACAATATGAGAAGAGTTTTCTTATAGCTGTAGTCAACACAGCCCAAGTTTGAGAATCACAAACCCAAAATATGAACATCACCAATTTATAAAAAAGCATAAGTTAGTGCTCAATATATGAGTCCAGAAAAGCAAAATCTTCATACTAATAAAGACTTGATTGGACATTGACACCATCAGCCCACCCACTTTCTATGACTAGGAAAAAAATTGCAATGGAAATTTCAAAGCTTAGTCGAGTGAGTCAAGAATTTATGGTACACCTAGGAACTATAGCATAAGAAAACCATACTCTGGTAGTAAGATTAAAGGTCCTTCCTCGAGAGGACAACTAGGTGGCGACTCCAAACCCCTTGTGTCCACAATGGCGACTTTACTGGGGATAGTGAGGTTAATTCCTATGTGTCTTGTTTCTTAACCTTAATAAAAATTATTTCAATACTTGTTTTGCACACACATCACTTGTTCGCTTTTGTCACTTAACCTTGGTTGGTGATGAGTGGGAAGATGGAAGGCTCTATTCGGACCCAAATTTTCTAAAGTTCATCCCACCAACTCACAATCAGTGCCATCACCTATAATGGGCTTTGAGTACGTTAAACGTTTGCTACCAATCCACTATGGGGTCCACTTAGGCCCTTGGTTGGAATCATAGCCCACCTAGTTTTAAGTGACTTACTTATCTATCCCTTTAGCCTTAGGGAGCCTACCCACACTAGAGAGATCCTAGACCCTATCACGAAGGATACCCTTTATATATCTATTGTTTATTCAACCATATACCATGTGTTTACCTAATTCTAAAGGACAAATAAAAGATATTAAAAATGGAAAGGATGACCCTAAAGTTACGATATATCCTAAGATATTATGGGATAAAAGAAAAGAAGTTCTCACATATAAGAGGCTTGTCCCTAAATCCAAAGGTATATCTTAACTTGAAAGGTTCATAAGACCATAGCTTAATTGCTATCATAAGCCTAAGTGGAAAAAGCCCTTTTGAAAAAGAGGACTTTGGGCCTAAGGTAACAAATACGCTATGGGCTTAGCATCCAACATTCTTCGAAGCCAAAAATGAAACTCCCTAATCTTGGGTCTCTTTGTTGCATGCTTGGCCCAAAATGATGAGATTTTCATAGACTTTGAGAGGAAAGCTACAATGTATTCTAGCTAGAGGGCTATTTCAAGAAAAAAAAATGATGAAATGATGAATAAAAATGAAAAGCCCAAAGGTGATGAATGCATTGTAAGCCCAAGTTTGAGATAAAAGGTTTAAAATTTCTAAGTGCATTCTAATGAAAGCCTAGGAGAGTAAGATGAGAGCTTTATTGTAAATGGATCAAAGCCCAATGTAACAAGGGGCAAAAATCCATGAGAGGGAAGTGAGCGACATTGTAATTGGGCCTTCATTAAAATGAACTTAAGAATTTTCTAAGGACATATAAAAGTTAAAAGGAACCTATAATTGGGACATGAGCTTAATGAAAATGGGACTTCTTTCTAGACATCGCTCCAATCCAAGTCCAATGGAAGGCAAGACATTCAAAGGGATGCCTCCTCAAGAGGGAAAGATGGATGCCTCAAGTGAAAAGGTCCTCATGCAAAAGATGCTTGAGTGTGTGGAGGCGCAAGCTAAAGTCCTTAAAAAGATAATAGGCCAACTCTCCGAGATAGCAAAAGAAGAAGATGAAAAAGACAAGGCTAACCGTGAACAAAGCAAGTTGACTCAAGAGGACATTAACCGCATGATGGTAGAAGGGAAGGTCTGCCTACTATTACCTAACTTTATGCCATAACTAAAAAGTGCTCTTGGACTGTGGACTTTCAAGAGGGCCCATGTCAATGACTTCTTTGAGTCTAGAGATGTGGGATCGTGGGAAGATCATGATTGGCCAAAATGGACCTCGAAGGTGGGAACAACTCAAGTCGCCCCAACTCGCTTCATGCTTGAATGCAACATGGACCCTTCTTCTGACGACGACCAACACCTTGTGGTGAGTAAAGAAGAAGAAGGAGATGATGAAATGATTAGCTGTTGGTGTGGGGATGATGGCGACTGGTTCTTTGATGAGGTGGGTAGAGCCTTCCCTAATAAGGGTGAGGATCTGTACGACATAACCGAAGCTATGCATGTATGGGAGCCTATGAAGAAGGACAAGGAGGAGAGTGGCAAGCCTTGAAGAAGCAAGAAGACAGAATTCATCATGTCTATTATGGGGCCCATTAATAATTGGACTTAGGTCAGGTTTTCTAAAAACATTGGGAAAGAGTTTAGTAATGCAAGTTCCAATGTACTTTTCAATATTTTCAATAAGATGAATTTTGATTTGGCTTACTTTGATGTGTCCCATAACATTGAAATTCTACACTTAAATGATTCAAATGAATTTGGAAATAAAATTAATAAACAATTGGAAAAGAAAATTGAACCTATGGAACCAATTCTTGAAAATATTAATTTGGGCAATGATGAGAATCCATGCTTAATTAAAATTGGCTCAACTCTAAATGAGGCAGGCAGAAGGGAAAAGAGAAAAATAATAAAGACGGTTCGATGGGGAGTCAAAAAGAAAGAATGATTGAGCAAATGAGAAGCCACATGTAGCTCAGTTTGCACTTCATAATGTTATCTGAAGCAGAATCAACATCACGAGTACATCAAAAGATATTTAGAAATTAAAATGTGATTTACCATTTCAAGAGATAAGGACTGACACTAAAATGATCTATCATCACCTTGACGTTACACGGATTAGAGAACCCACCCCCACATACTACCATATTTAACATCCACTACCCTTAACCACAAAGCATCCCTCTCACATTGCAAACCACCACAGCCATTTACCAAACAAAGCCTAATTAAACAGGACCAAATCACAAATACCTAGACCCCCATTTTGAATTGGTTCACAAACCCTCCTCCAACCAACGAAGTGATAATTAAACTAAACTCACCTCCCATCCCTCCCCATCAGAAATCCCGCTGTAACTTCTCAATAAGCCAAGCCAAGCCAAGCGACACTCATTAGGATGGGAAACAGGGATAGATAATAAGTTGGTAGGTGCAGTTGGTTTACTTGTATTATCAATTATGTGAAGTTTTTTATTTAGCACTCTTATTTGTTTGAATTACAATATGATTCATCCACAACCATACATATATAAACTCCAAAATTAACATAAACTTTTACAATCTCCCATTTCCCATATTTCAAAAGTAGTTAATTTCAAACATTGTTGAACTGAACAATACACAAAATTTGTTTGAGAGCAGTGGCTAACCCTTTTGTTGGAGTCTCCAGCCAGCATCAGTGAAGCGATAGAGCGAACCGGGTTGCTGAAACCCTAGGTAGCGCTCTAGTCGGAGACGGGCTGGTCCCAGAGAAAGGCACGTCGTCTTGGGAGGCTTGGCAGATCCATAACATAGACACCATAAGATGCTATGAAAATTTCGCACAGCACACACAAAGCCACAAATCAAATCATCACCTGAGCAGAGCATTTGGATTCTTAGCAGATGATGTTTTCTCCACCCAATCAATCAATCCCATTATTTTCAAAACCCCAATATTTAAAATCCAAACGCTCGTATAACAATGAAAACAATAAACCCAAACACTACAAAAAATGGGAAATTTTAATAACCAGAAAATCACAAACCAAAAACCCAGTACCCAAAACAGAAGAATTACGTACTGAAAATATTCCATCAACAAAAAACAGATCCATATTTCCATCCTCGTCCTCTTAAAGAAACTCCTATACAAAGATGAAGAATCAAATACTGGAAGACATATCATGAATCAAATAAAGATAACGAAGGCGCTCCATGGAAATCAAAACCCTAACCCTAACCCTCACATGGTGAGCGAGAGTGTTAGAAATCAAAAACAAAACCCACTGCCACAGAGGGAGAGAGATTTCTAAGACCGAAGAGAAGAGAATTAATTTGGGAGTATGGAGAGAGAGAGAGAGGTTTTTGGGAAATAGAGCCGTTGGACTTTCTTATTTGACGAAAGAAGATAGAGTGCCGTTGGACTTGGAATGGGTAACCCCAAAAAAAAAGACTTGGAATGGAAGTACAAGGTTGGATTAGATACCGTTTATTTTGTTAAAATTAAAAATATATTGTCGAAAGTATTATAGATAAAGGTAAAAGTTGGTTGAAATGGTATAATGGGGTCATGAATAGTACAAAAAAATGCAGTGAGATCCATAAACAGTAACAAAAATAAGCTGAATAGTAAAATAATTTTAATTTTCCATCCCAATCCAATGCATAATGTGATGTAGAAATATGTGAATAGTTTATAGGCATAAATGCAGTCCCTACATTTTGACCTTATTTCTATTTTGGTCCCTATATTTTCATTTCACCATTTTTAGTTCTTAAACTAATTAACGCGTGTTATTTTCGTTCTTTCTATCAGTCAACGGACGAAAATATCATAGCTGGCTAATGAAAGAATTAAAATATTATTAAAAATTCACCATGCACTCATCACCCAATCCACATCAGATTATAATTTAAAAAATTAATTTCTCAATTTTAACAAAAGAAAAAATGAGTTAAAAATTATAATAATAATATAAATAAATAAAGAACAGACAAGAACATAAGAACAAGAACAGAAACCCAAATTCAATCACAAACACAATAAGAGAATTTCTTTTATATGGAAGTTTTTATTTGTTTTTCTTAGAAAACAAACACAAAAATAAACCCACACAGACCCAAAAAATTGAACCCACTCGGCTTAGACTCTCAAACTTATGTAAACTCTCTATCTCTCTCTCTCTCTCTCTCTCCAAACTTTCTTTTCCTCTCTCACTGAGCCAGATCTCACGTTGTCTACCTCACCCTTTCAAAACCACACCCTAGGCGGCAATGCCTAAGAGAGGAGGAAATGTTGCAACAAATCTGGCGATGAGTTTGGTAATTTTGGATCTAGTGTAACTGTTTGTGTGGTGGCGAATCGACTTGGGTTGATTCAAGATAGCGGTTTAGGGTGGGTGTGGCTGTTTGTGTGGTGGCAAATCGGCTTGTGGTGATTCTAGATGGCGGTCTAGGGTGGGTGTGGTTGTTTGTGTGGTAGCAGATTGGCTTAGGTTCGAATTTCTAGGAATGCAAAACTATTCCAAATGGTGGTCTATCATGTATGTTGATTTTTGGCTATGCAGATCTGTGTTGCAAATCGTGTTTTGTATATGTAAATATGTATGTAACCGAGTGGGTTTAGATCAATTTTTTTATTTGGATTTGATTGGAGTTGGGTTTAGATGGAATGGACTTCGATGGTGCTATCCAAATTTTTATTCTTTCATTTTCTTGGCAACCAAACAAAGGCTGAAAAAGAATTAAGAAAATTTTGTTTTTTATCTTCTTTTTTTTTCAATATGTAAATTTGAGAAATGATTTTGCTTGGGTTTGAGGATGGGGGCTTTGGAATTTATGATTTTTTTATGGTGTTTTTATGCTAAATTTTATAGGTTTATGAATTTGGTTGTTGGGTTTATGAATTTGATTTGCTGGAGGTTTCGTTGTTGATTGAAAGATGAGAAAATCTGGGTTTGAGTTGTGATTTTGTATATCTAGGTTTTGTGTTTTGAGAAAATCTAAGAAGATCTACTACTGGGTTTTGTGTTTGTGTTCTTGCTGGAGATTGATTGGTGTTTGTGTTTTTGTGTTTGGTTGACAAGAAAGGGCAAAGAAAATGCAAGAAAATCTAGGCATGTGTTCTTATGTTTAAAATCTGGGTTTGTGTTCTTTGGTGTTCTTGTTGAAGATGAAAATAGATCTAAATTGTTGTATTATTGGATTTTAATTTTGTTTTTTTTTTAATCTATTAAAAACTTAAGAAGATTAGAAATTTTTTTATTATTTTATCTGATGTGGCTTTTTTTTATATATAAATTATTGTGAAATAAAAGGGCGGGAAACCCATATGGCATAGGTGATGAGTGCCACGGTAGATTTTTAATAATATTTTAATTACTCTATCAGCTACCTCAGATATTTCCGTCTGTTGACTGACAAAAATGATGAAAATAACACGCGTTAATTGGTTTAGGGACTAAAAGTGGTGAAATGAAAATGTAGGGACCAAAATAGAAATAGGGTCAAAATGTAAAGACTAAAAGTGCATTTACGCCTAATTTATAATAGAAAAAGTGGAGTTTTTAGGTTAGATTTGGCTTTAAACCCTATTAAGCTAGATGCTAATGCTTAAAATTGCCACTGATATCCCATTTCGGCTTTCAACAAAGTAATTAATTATACACTCCCTTTGCCATTTTACAATATATAGAAGTATTTCGTTAAACTTAACACAACCAGCTAGTCAAGTTATGTGCCAATGTTTATATACTTTGGTGAAGTTATGCAATAGTAAGAGCATTAGCATTGGGGGGTGTAAACCACCCCAGTTGCTATTTTACATCCTCGTAAGCCAAAATGATGCTTCATCTAGGTTGGTATTTCGAAAAAAAATTGACAACTATGAACAGTAAGGTTGTAAACACACAATCTTACTATAACTAGTTGTTATATTAAAAAAAAAAAAAAAAAAAAATTCTTTCACCATTCTCTCTCTTTCTATACGTGTGGCTTTCTACATTAAGGATGTAAACACACAATCTTACTATAACAGGTTGTTAGATTAAAAAAAATAAAAAAATTCTTTCTCCATTCTCTCTCTTTCTATACGTGTGGCTTTCTTCTCCCCCCCCCCCCTCTCTCACTTTATTTCTCAGACTTCCCTCTTTCATTTTTCTCACTCACCATCTCCACCAACACTGACGGTTTGGTGGCGGCAAACGTGGTGGTCGGTGGGTATTTCTCGGACTTCCCTCTCTCTCTCTCTCTTTGATCTTGTGGGTATTGTTGTGTTTGTGGGTGTTTGATGGTGGGTATTTAGTGGTGGTGGGTGTTTAATGGTGGCAGTGGTGGAGCTAGAAAATTTTCTTAGGGGGGCCAGTGAATACATTTTTGTGTAATTTTTAGATTTATTACCAAATGTATAAGAAAATTAATGGAAATTTTGAAAGTTAGGGGGGGGCATGGCCCCCTCTTGGCACCTCCCTATCTCCGCCTATGGATGGTGGGTATATGGTGGTAGGAGTTTGATGGTGGGTATTTGGTGTGGGTGTTTGATGGTGGGTATTTGTGGTGGTGGTGTTTGATAGTGGTGGGTATTTTGTGTGGGTGTTTGATGGTGGGTATTTATTGGTGGTGTGTGTTTGATGATGGGTATTGGTAGTGATGGGTGTTTTCTGGTGGGTGTATGGTGGTGGGTGTTTGATGATTGGAGTTTGATGGTGGTGGGTACTTGATGGTGGGTATTTTGTGTGGGTGTTTGATGGTAGGTATTTGTTGTTGGTGGTGGTGGTACCATGGTGGCTATGGTTATGGGTTGTTTCGCTGTGGTGAATCCATGAATGGGTATGGGTATAAAAAAAAGGTTATGGTGAAGAGAGACAGTGAATAGGAGAGAGAGAATTGAATTTTTTATATTATTTGTTGGTGTAGTTTATTATTTTAATAAGTTGTATGTAAAAATAGAAACTAGGATGTAGGGTGAGTTGTAAAATGGGATGGTAAAATAGATAAAGTAGATTTTGAGGGTGTAAAATGGAACTTTTTTGGTATCCCGAATGCTAGTGCTCTAAGAAGGTTTAATTATTTTTTGAAAAAAAAAAAACTTAATTATCATTTTTTTCCCTAACCTTTTGATATTATGTCAAAACAGTCTCTAACATTTGTTGCCACCCATTTTTGACAATTATGGACACAAAGGCCTAACAATCGAAAAGCCTAAACCAAGCCAAGAAAAAAGAAATGAAAGATTAGAGAATAGAAGCAAAGCAATAGGGCCACACCCCCTAAGACCCAGAAAGTAAATAAGCATGGCCCAAGCAAGGGCTCAAGAAGAAGGAATGTCCATAAAAGAACAAGGAATAAGGCACATTGACCCACTTCAGTATATGTTCAATGTGTAAGAGTCAGCCACGGTGAGATGGCCCTCTTCAAGAAGTAAGAATGGGCCTTGAATGGGCCCAAGGAATAAGGAATAAGTCAAAAGGCCCAATAGGCCAACACGGTAGGAATTAATGGAAAGCAATAAAAGGAAGGACCTTAAAAGACCCACGGGCCCAACCCAGTCAAACGAAGTGAGACAAGCCCAATAAGCCCACATCATCCTTTATAAAGGATGAATATGAGTGGGAAGCCTTTGTTTGAATGAAGAAGAGAAGGGACAAAACCAAATGACAGCGGCAGAAAATGCGTGGGTAAGGATGAAAATAAGGATGGCAAAATCCCTCCAACTCACAGGTATCCGACCCGACCCGTGAAACATTAGGGTTGAGTTTAAGTTTTAATTATCCAACCTAAAGTGGGTTCAGGTCGAGTGCAGGTATTAGTAATACCTGCCTTGAACCCGACCCATGTAGACAAAAAGTAAAATTACAAAAAAAAAAAAAAAAAAAAAAAAAAAAACCTTAACTCTAAATATATATATATATATATATATATATCACTTATAACAAACCTTAACACTAACTCTGTCAATTCTCTCTCAACCCATCCAGCCACCCCTAACCTCACCCTCACTCTCATTTTCTCTCAATTCTTTTCTCTTAGTCACCCCTCACCCAATCACCCTCACCCTTACCCTCATTCTCATCACGTGGTGGTTGTTGTTTGTCACAGAGAAGCACAATGGTTAGATCAGAGAGCGATGTGCAAGGTTTAGGTCAAGATAGGTAGACAGACCTTTTAGTGATGATTGGAGGAGCTCTTGGTTGTGTTGACCAGGGAGTTTCAGAGGGAGAGAAAGGTTTAGATCGAAGAAGATGAGTGGAGGTCAGGTCTAGGCTTCAGCCTAGAGGTGGGATTGATGGCTAAAACCACCACCGATGGTGGCGATAATGATTGGAGATAAAGCCTTGGTGGTCTAAGATAAAGAGAGGCCGAGTAGGAGAAAGAGATAGAGCTTAGGCCAATAGTTCTCCTTTTTTTTCTTTTTTTTTTGGGTTCATTTTCTCTCTCATTAATGAGTGTTTATTATTTATAATTTATTTTATTGTTAAATTTGAGTTTGTTTTTATGATAAGATTGTATTTGTGTTTGTGATTTTGAAAAGGAAAATCATAAATCTAAAATTTTTGTATGAGAAATCAAGAAAACATAATTTTTTTTTTTTTTAAGATTAGGTCATGGATTGGGCCATGGATTAGGGGCTTTACTCTTTAGATTAGACCTTGAAGTGGCATAGTGGAGCAAGGCTTACGAGAGGGCCTGGTGAGGCGAGTTTGGGGGTTAAAAAACCTGTTTAGTTAACGAGGTGGGTGTTCGGAAGGTGGGTAGCGAGTGACGGGTCGGGCATACAGAAGCCTACCTCAAACCCGACCCGTTGCCCATTCCTAGGTGAAGGAAGAAAGTAAGGATGTAATGGCTAGAGCACCACCAACTTATAACCTTGCTAATGCTAGGAAGGTGGGCCCACGACCAAAAGGATTGCAAAAAGGGTGTGGTTTAGTGGAGGGAAGAAAAGAGCTTATTTCCAGTATCCTGCCAGAACCTTTTTTGGGAGGTGCTTTGCTGGGAAAGCATCTTTACCCAATATAGGCAGTAAATTGGCTGGGACAATTGCATGCATGCTAGAGAGGTTGGTAGAAAGAGACCCAAGATTTTACCATTCAAAGGGGAGAGAGAGGTACACAGCAAAACAAAATGTATGAGTTTGTCCTAGGATAGATAGTGGAAGAGAAAGAAAACGTTATACATGCTTAGAAGTAGTGGAGGGTGAATCCATATGGCCAGAAGGGTAGTGGGCACCTCTAAAAAGTGTTTGCAATGGACAAAATGGTTGGTGAGCAATGAGGGTAAAAGAGAGAAATCACACAAACTTGATTTGGTGTATAAATAGGAACAGTACCCATAAGAGGAAGGGAGATAAGGACTTAGGCAATCAGAGCAGAGAGTTGAAAAGGAAAGAAGAGAGAAAAGAGAAAGAGTGAAGTAAGACTTAGAAAGATAAACGAATGTATACGACAGAAACAACATGCATCAATAGGCAAATCTTTTCCCTCCCTTATGTAACAAACCCACTCTCTGTAATTTCATTAAATGAAAAGTAGCTATCCTGACCCTTCCTCCAAAATGTACAACATTTTGGCCTAATCTGATAATAAAGTTGTATAAGTTGAGGCTTGGGCTCTCTTTAGCTCACTTCCTATGAAGACTCTTTGTTTATAAATATTGATTCTGCCACTCTAACTATGCTTAATCACTGATCCTGCAGAGATAACAAGCCAGACTCAACTCTTCTACCCATTACAGAAAGCCTTAGCCCAGAAGTATAAAAGACCCCTACAATATTAAGTACTGGATAACAAAAAAAATCTAATGATGTTAACAATAATATTTTAAATATTAATATTGATACTACCTAGGATGTCACATAGACTGGCACATAAGATTGTTATCTCTCTCTCTCTCTCTCTCTCTATATATATATATATACACAACCGAAGCCGTTGACTTTTGGTTGACTTCTCTACAATTTTCCACATCAGCATTTTTTTTAATTTTTTTTTTTGATTTAATTCTTTTGATTTTATAGTACCAAATTACAGAAAATTTATTAAGGGACCTCTAAAGAGTGTTTGCAACGGACAAAATAGTTGGTGAGCAATAAGGGTAAAAGAGAGAAATCACACAAGCTTGATTTGGTGTATACATAGGAACAGTACCTATAAGAGGAAGGGAGATAGGGACTTAGGCAATCAGAGTAGAGAGTTGAATAGGAAAGAAGAGAGAAAAGAGAAAGAGTGAAGTAAGACTTAGAAAGATAAAAGAATGTATACGGTAGAAACAACATTCATCAATAGGTAAATCTTTTCCCTCCCTCATGTAACAAACCCACTCTTTGTAATTTCATTGAATGAAAAGTAGCTATCCTGACCCTTCTTCCAAAATGTACAACTTTATGGCCTAATGCGATAATAAAGTTGTATAAGTTAAGGCTTAGGCTCTCTTTAGCTCACTTCCTGTGGAGACTCTTTGTTTATAAATGTTGATTCTGCCACTCTAACTATGCTTAATCACTGACATGCTATTCGTACTGACTTTTCTGCTATAACCCATATATATATACACACATCCATTGCTTGTTGTCTTTTTTTAGGGGTGTCTTTTCTTGTGCACAAACTGGCTCTGAGTAGATCCCGCGGAGATAACGAGCTAGACTCAACTCTTCTACTCACTACAAAAAGCCTTAGCCTAGATGTATAAAAGACCTCTACAATGTTAAGTACTGGATGACAAAAAAAATCTAATGCTGTTAACAATAATATTTTACATATTAATATTGATACTACCTAGGATGTCACATAGACTGCCACATAAGATTGTTCTCTCTCTCTCTCTCTCTCTCTCTGTATATATACATACACACACACACACACAACCAAAGCCTTTGACTTTTGGTTGATCTCTCCACAATTTTCCACATCAGCATTTTTTATTTATATTTTTTATTTTGATTTAATTTGATTTAATTCTTTCGATTTTAGAGCACCAAATTGCAAAAAAAATTATTAAATTTCTTTTGAAAAAAAAATAAATTTAGTTGTTTGGTGCTATACAACCACTATACTTAAAGGAGACCTAAATTATCACCTAATCAGGGAATTTTTAGATAATCCTAACAATGTATATAATAACTCCATTAATATAAATCTATCCCAAAAAACGGAATATATCTCCATTAATTTGATGATTTCTATGTTGATGACATTTAAAAAAAAAAAAAAAATCTATCATATTTCCTTATATCTATCAATCACATTTTGTTTCTCTTCTTTTTTTCATTTTTTTATATTAACGGTAATTAGAAATAATAATTTCAATAAGATTTAAACTCTATAATTATATCAAATGAGACTCAACAAATATATATCATTTTTAATTTCAATAGGATTTAAATTTTATATCAAACGGACTCTACTAACATATTCATCCTTTAAAAAAAAAATTATATAATCAAATTTGATTAGGAATCCATAACCCTATATTATATTATAAATAGTGTTTTTAGGGATTATTTGTTACAATTTCAACTCAGCTTTTCATTCCTATATTATATTTTAGAAAGTTTTTTTTTTTTTTTTTGGGATTATTCGTCCAACACCACTCTATTGTACAGTCTCTTGCATTGATTTTGGTTCTTGGAGCACCTTTAAAACAAAAGGTATGTAAAATTTTAGTATCAAGTTTGATGTTAACATGTATGAGAGATATTTTGGTCAATTAAAAAAAGTTTGATGAAACATAAAAGGAAAAAGAACTAAAGAGCGCACAATTTGAAAAAAAAATAAAAATAAATAATGATTGTATTAGGAAGAGGCTTTTGGAGATTGTTGTTTTTATTTTGGGAATTCTTTACGTTCATGTGTATGTATGTAATGGGTTTAATTGAATTGAAATTATCTTTGAAACTCTGGTTTTGATTGAATAATGAAAATGGTAGAAGAAGTATGTTCCAATATTTGGAATCTTTTGTATATGTGTTGTTGTAGTTTAACCTTGGTATTTGAATTGTTAAATTGCTAATTCACAGTTTCATTGTTCATCGATTAATCATGAATAATAATATTTCTATTTGCAACCATCATGATATAGTATCAATGATGTGATCATTCCGAATGCTTTCCTTTAGACTTTAGATAGAGTCTATTTTATGATTAAAAAAATTTTACAATGAAAAGACTTATGAAATTACATTTTTTTTAAAAAATTTATTGGACTTGTTGTATCTTAAATGACTTCTATTAAACTCCATCCTTTATGGCATCATTAAATAGAAAACTCATGTAGATAGGTATTAGGATGTTATTTGGAACTATCATAATAGATTAACATATTACATATGGTACGAATCTAACCGTAATATCTTATGCTATAAAATAAAATTTGGGCCTATGGTTATCTTCTCTTTGCAAAAAAATGGTTAAATTCTCATTAATTGTGATAGTTCACTTTTAGGTAAAATAGAAATTCTATTAACTAAGTTTTAAGAAAATTAAAATTCTATTTCAAAAAATTTCTAGAACATTAGATTTTATTTTAATTATTTTAATAATTTTATATTGTAAAAGAATAAAATTTATACATTACATACAATCATTACTTCAGTTACCTTCTAAATGATGGAGGATATGAGAATGCAATTTGTAGATCTACTATCAAGATAACATAGATTATATTGGTGGTGGATAGTAGATTCAATTGTAGTTGAGTATTGTGTGAAGTCATCACCATAGAATAGCTCATGCCGGGATGTGTTATGTGGAACCAATGATATAAAAGAAAAAGAATTTTCTAAACCATTATATTGAACAAAAAATTACTTATTTTCATTCATTTTCAAGTTATACATTTTTTTTTTTTTTTTTTAAATCAAGTCATAAACCTTTAAGCAAAATAAATACTTTTAATTTTTATTTAACTATCCTGTGCATCGCACAGGTTAGTGACTAGTTATTATTATTATCATTATTTTGGGGTGGGGGGGGAAGAACTAGGCCAAGGTAAACTAAAAACATAAGGAACAGACATTAAACCCATCACAAATTCAATGTTTTCATTCAACCGAATATGAGAAAACTTGGTTTACATTTTCAATCCAGCAAATGAAACAGCTACAACCAAAAAAATAAGAAACGTAGATTTTGTTGGAGTTTTTTCTTTTTAATTCAAAAACATCAAAGCAAAGCCAAATGATAGAGTTTTTGGACACCTAACGATAATCCTATAACAAAAATGGACACTTAACTATAATTCATTTGTGTTAAGATAGTTTTCTATGTTTTTCCATGTTTGTTAGCATTAGAAAAACTGAATTAAAGGAAAATTATCTTTGATCAATATAAAAAGTAAGACTTATTTATTAGAAATTGTTTTCCACCAATTTTTTTTTAGAAAACTATTTTATCTTATGGCAAGCTAAATAAAGGAAGTTAGGAGATTTTTTTTTTTTTTTTTTTTTAACACATTTAAGGATGCTACCAAACATTAAAAAATGAAATAATCTGGGAAAAATGCTCATACGCCTCCTAAACTTTAAGGGAGTGGGGACCCTCAAAAAAAAAACTTTGAGGGAGTGGTCATGACACCCCCCTAAACTTTTTTTTGACCAATTTACTCCACAAACTTTACCCATCTCACTTGAACTTTAAATCACCAAATACCCCTCTTCAAAAAAAAAAAAAAAATCACCAAATATCCAAGGACTGAACCACGTGAGAGGGAGAGAGACTAAGAGAGACCTACGGCCGGCGTAGTTTGGAGAAAGAGAAAGGGGAGGCAATCAAGCCAAAGCCATTGTCGCTAGTCGGCGCTGCACCGTCGACAGCCACCATTATTTCCGCCATCACCTCGCCACTGGAATGGGTTGGTTTTTTTTTTTTTTTGCTCTCTTTTTTCCTAATCAGTGGCGGCTCTAGGAATTTTTTTCAGGGTGTTCCTTAAGAAGCATAAATTACACAATCTAATAAAAAAAGAAGTTCATATATTGACAACAACAACAACAATAAAAAAAACACACAAATACATAAAGTTTACAATTTCCTTCTACGAATTTTCATATTTTGAAATCGTTGCATAATAGTCTCATTATCAGTGCTACAAGTTACATCTCTTTTAATGTACACAACCAATCAATGTTATAATTTTTTGGGCTTGCTATGTTATAATTTTTTTTTTTTTAGATTTTAGTTCAAAATATTTTTTTGGGCTTTTTCTTTTTTCTTGAAAGCCAAAATATATTGTTAAGTAGAACAAATTATGGAGCAAAGTTTAATTTTATTGGCATAAAAAAAAACTGAGGGTGTTCCCAAATTTTTTTTGAAGGGTAGACAAATTAAAATTTTAAATTATTATATATATAAAAAAATTTTCAAGTTAGGGTGGTCACAGGACCACCCTGGCCTTCAAGTGCCACCGCCCCTGTTCCCAATCATCCATGATTCCATGTGTGAGTCTTTACTTGAATTTCATAGTTTGGTTTAATTTTTGGGGTTACCCAATGTATGAAACATGTGGTGGATTGGGTAGAGTTGGTTGTGGTAAAATTATCAAAACCTGTTTTAAAGTGCTTTTGAGAGTGCTATACAGTTGTTTGATGAAATGCTCGAGAGGGATATACGGCCAATTCTGTAATGGGATTTGGCGGTCAAATTAAACATGTTAGAATTTAGAGAAAGAAAATCTAAAAGAAAGGATTGGTTGAAAGATGTAATTCATTCATTCTCAAAGACTAGATTACAGCTTCTATGCAAAAAATAAAGAAAGAAAGAGCACGACCATTGTAATAGTACATATGCTGTGCAAACTAATCTAATGAATCTTGATTCAATACCTTCTAATAAAATATGTAAACTTTTAAAATTTGATGCTTGTGCTAATGTTGGAGTCTTTTCAGAACAGTGACATAAGAAAATTTGAGTCGCCATAATCAACTATATTATTTTAAACATTAGAAATCAGGCTACTATTTTTAAAAAAACAATTCGAGCTATTACATGAGCAAATGAGCTTATGTTGTTGCAATGCAACATTACAATTAACTAAGACTTTTTCCAATCTAATTTAGATTGGTCATTATGAAATACTAGTGTTTAACCCACGCAATGCATGGGTTGTTTTACATATTAATGAGCTTTGCTTTAATAACGTAGTATATTTAAGGAAAAAATTTGGCAAATGCCCTTTTTGGGCAAAAAAAGCAGCATTCTGCCCTCTTTCCTAAACTAATTAGGGAAATGCCCCTCTTTTGTAACTCGATAGTACGGAAGTCGAGATTTATTGAATAACTTGATTATATTATAGTCGAGTTAGCTTCAGCCTTGTGCCACGCTGTCAAAGTGGCCGTGGCCTTTTCCAATTAAAAAATGGTCGTTTATAAACGCATAACTCGGTAATTAGAAAATTGAGTTTGCTTTACATTTTTCAAACCCAACGTCTCACAACGCCTGTTCACTCTTTGCCTGTTCACTCTCCCTCTCTCTCTGCCATCACTCTCCCTTTACACTCTCCGTCGCTCTCTGCGATCATGCTTTCTTACTCTCCCCCACGCTCCATCAGTCTCCCTCACCCTTTTCGATCAGTCGCCGTTGCCGGTACCCTAGTGCTCTGTCTTACCCTTTTCGAACCCTCACCGTACCCGCCGCCGTTGATTACAGGTATGTTGCTCTGTCGTTTTACTGTTTTGTGCTGCATTTGTTTTGTGGGAAATTGATGTTTATCAGAGGGGGATCTCGCATTACCAAAATCTTCAATTTTTTTCATTTGTTTTATGGATATGACGCAGGTTCAGATTTTGCGTAGGGAAGAAAAGATGATAATAAGTGCTAGTTAAATTTTTACTATTTGAAAATGGGTTGTTGAAAAAGTTTTGTTTCATATTGCCAAAACAAATGGCTACTGTGGAAGGAGCAAAGTAGCTGTATTTTTGAAGATACAAATTGATTAAACACTCGGTTAGAATCATTGCTGATTAGAACCTTGGTTGATTGGTCTCGTGCTTGGGGTGCTTACAAATAGCCCCCCTTCTAGATTTCACATAATCACTTAGCTTTGTACATAATTCTTTTAGGTTATGGTGTGCTTGTCATCATGAACATGAAGTAACTTGTTCTATTAATAAATTATCATTATTTATCATAAGACAAATGAACATGAAGTAACCTGTTCTATTAATAAAATTTATTTATTAATATACAAAAGTATAGTTTATATAAATATTTTCCATTTCTACGATAGGTGTGGACGTTGAACTTCATGTTGATATCGTTTCCTTTCATCATTTATTGTAGAATTTGTATTTGTTGCAAACAATATGAGTGTATGCACTGACATTGAAAATAGAGAATATATTGCTGCTTTCATTAGAGTTCAAGCCATGACATGAATTTCATGATTTCCATTTTGTGAAGTTTCTTATATTAATCTATGCACTGACATTGAAAATAGAGACTAAATGCACATCAAAGTTTGTAACTTTTGTTTTATGATTATTGTAAGGTTGAATTTTATCAACCATCTTGTTGGCTTTATTCCATGCCAAATTTGCTTGTATTTTAGCAATTAGTAACCCTGTATTGGAATCATGTAAGGGTAGTGAGTGAGAGAGTGTGAAGAAATGCTCAAGATTGTGCAAGGATGCAGAGACTCCCGGCTGGGACTCGCGACTGGCAAGCCGCCAAAGCTGGCACACGTGCGAAGCATGCAGGGGAGCTGAAGAGTCATACTAGCTATTGCACTACAGGACAAAAGTCCCAGGCTGGCCAGGCCGTTAGCTCGCGACTTAGTCCAGTCGCGAGGCCAAGTCGCTAGACCACCCTGTTTAGGAAAAACTGACTCTTCGCATTCCTTTCTCATCCCACTATATATAGACTCTTATACACATGAAATATTGAGAGCTTCCAGAGAGAATTTTGAGAGAGAAACCCTAGAGAAAAATAAGATTGATTCATCCACAATCTTCACATAAAGACTCTTCAAATTCCTCTACTCTCTTCATCTCCATTGTTACATCCTTGAGAGGCACATTACCAAAACCTGTTCTCACCATACCCATATCTGTAAGAAGGCAATTTGGTACTTTGGGAAGCAGTTAAGAAGGGACCAATTTCATATTGGTTGATGCTATGGTCAAGTAGCGGAATCCGGTAAGCTAACGAAGAAATAGGTTCGGTGTAACCTCGTTGGAGTAGGAGCTTAGAGGGCTTAGGTACATTGGATAGAATAGGCTTGGAGAGTCTTCTGCTGTTCATGTATCCTAACTACATTCTTTAGTGGATTATTTACTGCTTGGAGGGCGGCGGAGAGGTTTTATGCCGAGGGTTTCGGTTTCCTCTTCGATAACACATCGTTGTGTTGTCTTTGTGTTTGCATCTCTCTTCCCTTCATCTTTTCCATTTAATTTCTACTGTGAATGTGTTTTTATTTGGTTTAGATTGTTTATCAATTCTATATTAAGCTTATGTTCATATTTCACACACTAATTGTTTGATATTAAGGTTGAATTGGTATTTTGTTAATTGAGGGTCTAAATGTTCATAGTGTTTTATACACTAATTGAACTTTCAATTATTAATCTTAAATTGTTTATATTAATCTTCAATGTTTTTCATTTGTTTTATGATTATCAGAGGGGATTAATCTATCTTTGTCTTTCATTCTCTTTAATGTGTGAGTTATAATATGTTGATTGTTACTTCAATCTATCTTTGTTTTTTCATTTGTTTTATGTTGACTGTGAATCATATAATTTTTTATCTTTTTGTTAAATGCTAGTTCTCAAATCTTCCATCATTCATTTGAATCTTGAACCAAATGAGAAAATCTCTTTTAAAATAGTAAGACAATTTGGTGATAAGATGTCTCAATGACTTTACTTTTGTTTGGTACCCTTTTGTTTGGTACCTTTTTGTTAGTTTCTGTTAATGTTAATTGAATTGCTTTTGTATGAATTCATTAGTGTTCTGTCCCACAAATTAAGATTAATCTTTCAAGTATGCTTTCTTTATTGCTAAAACCAAACAATTTTCACGCTTTCGTTAGTGTTTTGGAATTTTGTACCATCTTGTTTTATGTTCCTTTTATGGAGAGAGAGAGAGAGAGAGAGAGAGAGAGAGAGAGAGAGAGATAGAAGGATATTTTGAATGCCAAGAGTTGTCCATGTAGAGTCTTAAATTTCAATTAATAGGGTTGTTGTATTATTGGATGTTATTGAATGCGCCTAGACCTCCAAAGCTTTCTGTTCTCATAGTATTTGTAATTTGTTGTTTGTACTAGAAACTTAGGGTATACATCCTGTATACTTCATTAGATTTTGTTGTACTTGGTTTTTATTTGATGAAATTTAAGCCTTATGGTCTAAAGTAAAATCTTGACTATTGCTTAGAGCTAATACTAGACCTAGGTATAGTTTCGAGTCTGGTAGAGTCATACTCATATAAATGGATCTAGAACTAACTCCTAAAAGTTGAAAACGACTCACCAAGCAGGAAATTGAGTAGAATTAACTCCTAAAATGTTGAAAATAGACATAACAAGCAGGGAAGTGGGCCACTGAGTCATGGTATGCTTACTGTAAGGTTGAATTTATTCAATCATCTAATTGGCTTTATTCCGTGCCAAATTTGCTTGTAATTCAGCATTTAGTAACTCTGTATTTAGGTGGGTTTGATGTAAGAGTAGTGAGTGAGAGAGAGTGAAGATTGCTCAAGAATGTGCAAGAAAATAGAGACTCACGGCTAGGACTCGCGGGTGACTCGCGGCTGCAAGCCGCCAGACGCAGCACACGTGCCAAGCATGCTGGAAGGTGAACAGTCATGTAAGCTGGAGCACTACAGGACAAAACAGGACAACTGGCCATACGGTTATCTCACGACTGGATCTCGCGACTTAGTCAAGCCGCGAGGTCAAGCCGCGAGCCACCCCTGTTTTGTTAAACCTGACGTTTCACATTCCTCTCCCACTCTAGTATAAATACCCCTTTTACCCACGATTGTGAGAGAGCTTCCAGAGAGAATTTTGAGAGAGAAACCCTAAAGAAAAACAAGATTGATTCACCCACAATCTATACCTTAGAGTCTCTTCAAATTCCTCAACTCTCTTCCTCTCCATTGTCAAATCCTTGAGAGGCATTATACCAAACCTGGTTCTCACCATCATCATCACTGTGAGACAGCTGTTTGGATTTCTGGGAAGCAGTTAGGAAGGAACCAATCTTCATTGGTTGATGCTACGGTCTAGTAGCGGAATCCGGGAAGCTAGAAAAGAAAAAGGTTCGGCGCAACCTCGTTGGAGCAAGAAGCTTGGAGAGCTTAGATGCACTGGGTAGATTAGGTTTGGAGGGTCTATTGCTGTCCATGTATCCCAACTGTATTTTCTAGTGGATTGTTTACCGCTTGGAGGGCGGCGGAGAGGTTTTACACCGAGGGCTTCGGTTTCCTCTTCGATAACACATCGCGTGTTGTCTTTGTGTTTGCATCTTCCTTCCTCTCTATCTTTGCCTTTTTATTATCTGCTGTGGATTGTGTTTAGTTTTGGCTTAGATAGTTTTTACCAATTTCATATTATAGCATATGTTAAGTTTCCGCACACTAGTTGTTTGACATATTGCTTGAATTGGTTAAGTTGTAATTTGGGGGTCTAAACGTTGAAAGGTGTTTATACACGTTTTTGAACTTTCAATTTGGTATCAGAGCGGGTACACTGTTATTGGTTTCATTACCATTGTGTGATCCTTGACTCCCTTTTGAGATGGATCGGTCTCAATCCCTAAATGCACCTTCATATTTTGATGGTAGTAATTATGCTTTTTGGAAGGTTCGCATGAGAGCTTTTCTGTGTTCTATTGATGAATCTGTTTGGGATACTGTTGAGATTGGTTGGACCAGACCTGAGGCAGCCAAATCCACATGGGATAAGGCAGCACTTGCTGCATCTAATGCTAACAGTAAAGCACTCAATGCTATTTTCTGTGGTGTGTCTCCAGATGAATTTCACAGGATTTCTCATATTACCGTTGCCAAAGAAGTATGGGAGATTTTGGAAACCACCTATGAAGGCACGAAGAAAGTGAAAGACACCAAGTTACAAATGCTGACCACTCGGTTTGAGGAGCTCAAAATGAGTGAGGATGAGTCTTTTGACTCTTTCTATGGGAAGCTAAATGAGGTGGTTGTCAGTAAGTTCAACTTGGGGGAGAAAACGGAGGATTCAAAAATTGTAAGGAAGATCCTTCGATCATTGCCGGAAAGTTTTCGTGCTAAAGTGACAGCAATTGAAGAGAGCAAGGACCTTGATGACATCAAAGTATAGGAGCTGGTTGGTTCTCTGCAGACTTATGAGATGTCGCTGCCCAATCAACGGAAGAGTAAATCTCTTGCTCTAAAGACCATTAATGAGAAGGTGGAAGATCAAGACTCATCGGGAGAAGATGTGGTTGACAAAGATGTTGCATACCTTGTCAAAAATTTCAGAAAGTTCTTGAAATTCAAAAATAATGGCAAATTTGATGATAAAAGAAAATTCCAAAGTTCTGGAAGGAAGAAAAGGGAATTCAAAAAGAAAGATGGAAAAGAATCCCAACCCACACAAGGTGTCACTTGTTTCAAATGTAACGGGCATGGACACTTTAAGAAGGAATGTCCGAATTATTTGAAATCGAAAGGTAAAGTGTATGCCACGACTTTGAGTGACTCAGATTCGTCTGACTCAGAATCTAAAGAGAGCTGTGATGGAGAGGGGAACTATTCGGCTTTTATGACTATTGCTCATGTTGAGTCTTCAGATGAGTTGAATCTGCTTGTACGAGACCTTGGAGAACATAGTGATGATGAATCACTAGGAATCGTTGAAGAATCAGATGCTGAAGAAGATGAAAGCACAACAAATCTTCAAGAAAATTATAACTCACTCTTGGAGAAGTCGGGGTAAGTACACAAGGGTGGCCAAGGCTGCTGTGAGAAAAATGAAGAAGGCTGAAGAGGACTACAAAAATCTCCTAATCCGATATAGGGAGGCCAAATGTGAGATAGAAACACTGAATGGTGAGTTGTCCGAATCTTACACAAAAGTGAGATTTCTTGAGAATGAGGTTGTGCAAACAAATGCTAAAATAGAGAGGGTCACCACCAAGAAGCTAGATGATGTTATCTCATCTCAAAAGAGCTTTTCAGACAAATCCGGATTGGGATATACCGGAGGAAGTAGTTCATCTGGAAATGTCACTAAAGAGGTGAAGTTTGTAAAGGCCAAAGATCCAGTTGTAACTAACCTTACTGGTGAGAAGCTCGAGATGGAGGAGAAGAAGAATGTGGTGAACCAACGGATGCTAAATCCCCGTAATCAATCTGTGGGTAGGTCTGAATCTCGTGCCAAGTCACGCCCACAACCACAAAAAGGTCCTAGAGCGACTTATGTGTGTCATTATTGCGGACTTCAAGGGCATACTCGACCAAATTGCCAAAAGCTGAGAGCAAAGAATAGTGCAACTCCTCAAAGGTCAGGAGGACCTAGAAATGATAGAAGAATTTGGGCAGGTGATCAATCTAGAGATCAGAATGGTGATCCCGGAATGATGAACGTGATGAAGATGATTGGTGCATTCACCAACTGCTTGGAAAGCTTCTCACGAAAGTTTGAAAACCCTAACTCCTGTACCCAATCCTATAAGGAAATCACCCAAACGCAAGTGACGTGTGGGTGAAAAAGGGTACTCATGCATAAGCATTACAACATGTCCATGCATTAATACTTCTTATGCTTTGTGACAATGTTTGTTTGTTTTGCTTGCTGTTTTTGCTGTTGGTTGTTTGCTTGTCTACTTGTGCATATTGTTAATTTTGTCTTATCAATCTTTTTGTTTCTTGTGTCAAAAATCCAAAAAATCACATAAAAAAATTAGAAAATCAAAAAGCTTATTTGACTTTGTTGAGTTTTTGTCTCAAAACTTGTTTTGGCTTGTACCTTTGTGCTGATGGCTTTGTGCATTTTCGAGCATTGTTTGTTTTCTTGCACTCATATCACTGTGGGAAAAATCTTGAAATCTATGTGATTGTTGTAAATAGATCTTCAAACTTGTCATGAATGATTAGTGAATGGTTATGTTGATCTTGAGACATGCATAGACTTGTGTCTATATATCTTCCCACTATTTATTTTTGTTTTGCTAAAAAGAGCTCACCAAATGTAAATCTCCAAATGAAAAGAGATATTGAGCTGCAAAAGCCTGTCGCACATTCTAGTATTCGACTAGGAAAAAGGGTAAGCGACTTTATATTAAAGAAAATGTTTATTCAAAAAGCCAAAGGCTTGTTCATTAAAGTGAAATGTCAAATATCACTCTCACAATGAGAGGTAATTGCCTCAAAAGATCAAAAAGATCAAATGTTATGATTAAAAGTGGAGTCAAATGTAAAGCTCCAAGTTAAGTTATCAAGTTTTGTGAGAGGTCATATATACATATTGCTATAATTGAGATGGGTTACATGATCTAGTGCTAATTGTGTGTCTTGGTTGAATTGATCATTGAAGTTTCACATTAGACTAAGGACTATCTCATTGTTGATATCCACACACAACACACAAGTTTATGTTCAATAAATGCCATATTCATTTGTGTGATTGTACTTGATGAAATGTGTTTTCACATGCTCAATCTTTGTTAAATCAAGCACAAAAAGATTTTTGAGTGTTTTAGGTGTTTTTGGAAAGTATTTTGTTTGAAAAATCTGAAAAATTCAAAAATCCAGTTTTGCCCTGTTTTGGCGGCTCAGTCGCGGGTATGTCAAGTCGCGTGCCTCAGTTGCGTCTTCGCGGGTAATTTTTGGCGACTTGTTCGCGAGTGGAAGGTCCAGTCGCGAGGGTTACTCAGAGATTTTCGCGGCTCAGCTCGCGACTCACTCGCGGGTAGACCTTCCAGTCGCGAAAAACACTTAGAAAAATTTTTCAAATTTTTGTCCTTGAGTGTTTTGGCGGCTTGAACTGGCGACTGTGTGGCGACTTAATCAAGTCGCGAAAAACGCGTGTTTGGCAGAAATAGGAGCAGTTTTTAAATCTTTTTCAGTTTTCCCTCGAACATTTGTGACTGTTCATCTTCTCTCTAAACTATCTCCCTCCCAAACACTCCGTGAATCCATTTTCAAATCTCATTGGTGCTTCATTTCCTGTCCAAATCATCAAGAAAAGGTATGGGTTTTGATTTCTCAATCTCATTTTACCTATTTCATGGATATTTCTTTTACCGTTTGGATTGATATTGTGTTCGTAACTTTTCTCTATTTGTGTGATGGGTATGGCCTGTTATGTTTGCTATTGTTCTCATCTATTTTCATGTTGAGTGGTCACAATGTGTTTTTCATTGTTCTGATATTTGCCTGTTGTTGAGTCTGAAAATCTTTTCTTATGTGGGTTTGGTGTTTATTTGACTTGCTCATTTCACTTGCTTGAGTATTGATGTTGGATTTCGGTATTGGTTACTGAGTTTTTATGATAACATAATGTGTGTCTCTCAACCATGTGCTCTAGTTTGGATGATTTGTTACTTCATGTTGAAATATTTTCCCATGTTCATATCTCTTGTGGAGTGTTTTATGATATCTGCTCTAAATGTTCGAATGCTGTATCTGTTTGCATATCATGGTCATGATAACCTGTCTCATTGACAGTTTTGTTAGTTGTTTTGTCTATCTATGCCTTTGTGCACTATCACCATTTTGCTGCACCTGTCTTTTTGTGCTCCTTTGTATTGTTGGAAGTTTGGTTGGGTCTGCACTATCTTCAGTTTGTATTTATGTATTGAATTTTTTTTTGCACTGAATCTTGTTGACATTTATCTTGTGTGGTACTGTTGTTTGGTTCTTTGCTGTGGGCTTGTTCTCTTGCAGATGTCTCGTCGATCTTCCAGGGGTAAAGACATTGTTGCTGACGAACCAGTAACACCAGTTGCTAAAAGGACTCGACTATCATCTCAAGCATCTCAAGACCCCAATGAGGATAGGTTCAGACTTGCGCTTAACTCACATGCCTACTCAAACATTTTTGACAAGTCAACTACTATAGTGGAACGGGTGGTAGAGTTTAATACCTTAGGGACCACTTTTATACCTCGAATCTTTGAGAAACAAGATTGGGCAAACTTGTTCGGGAACTTTGATGATCCAATGGATGAGCTGGTCAAAGAATGCTTCTCCAATGCAACTGATCTTGGAGTTCAACTCATTTTCTGGGTCAGAGGAATAGAGTTTAGCGTTTCCCCAGACTCCATAACAGATCTTCTCGGCATCACTAGACCTCAGAATGTGAATCTAACTCCTTACGATGAACGAACTCCAGAAGTTGGAGAAATTCTACAAATCCTAGGATCCGATTATGAAGTATCCAGTGCAGGAACATCCATCAGCACCGCAAAATTTGCACCAGAGCTGACCACACTGAAGTTGATCATGTTCACCAATCTCTACCCACTGTCCAACACTACATTCATCAATCTTGGGAGAGCTTTATTCCTTTGTGACCTTATTACAGGAGCCCCCATTGATATATGTGCTCACATCTACTACACCTTGAGGAAGACCGCGTGTCGAACTGCAGCTCGAGGAATTATTCCATTTTGCAGTCTCATCATGAAGCTCATTCTTCGTGAAGGCATTATTCCTCCTGCAGATGGAAAAATGTTGACTCGTCAACGTCCTATTTCCTTATTCACTCTTCAAGCTAGCAAAAGTCACTCCTCTAAATCACCAAGGAGTGCTCACATCTCTCCGGTTACTCCATCTGCCCCTGAATCAGAGACATCTACACATACCACATCTACTTCACATGCTGTTCCTCAAGCTTCACCGGCTAGTATTCCGCAAGCACAGACTGCTCCTCATACTGATAGGGTCGGCAGTGTACTTGAGCATATTCAGAAACGCATTGATGAGCTTGTGGTACTTCTCTACTCCACAAACAACCATGTCCAAATGCGTCTCGAGACTATGAAAAATTAGCTAGATGCTGTTCAACAAAAGCTGAACGAGAGCCTTTAGCTATTCGTGCCAAAAAGGGGGAGAGCATTCAGTAAGGGGGGGAAAGTTTCAAAGGGAAGTGTGCATAGTGATAGGGGGAGTACACACAAACTTTTGTCATACTTTTGTTTTTTAGTCTTATCCTCTAAACTTATAGGTTTAGGTTTATGTTTGTTGAACTATTTAATGTTTATATGGGTTTGATACACTGTGTTTTTGGTGTATAGTTGTTTCTAACTCTTAACCTATATTCTTGGTTTAAACTTTAATATATTTTGATGAGGTTATTCAGGATGTTTTGTGTTTGTACCCATGTGCTTTTGTAAGCTTTTAAGGTTAATGTTTTATGCATAGTTTGTAGGTTTTATGGTTTGTACCTTGCTTATTGCAGCCTTTATGCTATGTTGAAATCAGTACTTTAATCTAAATGTCTTGCATTTTGGTTTATGTACTGTCACTCTTGTGCCCTTGTAGGATTGTTCCTAGATGCATATACCTTGTGTATTATGCATTGGTTGAATGTTGAACATACAAGTATCTTGCTTTGTGCTTGTTAACTTGTATGTCCTTGTGTTCATTCCAAGTGTGAATGAGCACTGTGATCACTACCTTGTGGTGTTCACTTGGTTGATCAAGCCATGGTTTGTTTCTTTACTCCATCTTTGCTTGATCACATATTGCCTGTTTCATATGCATTTATAATTTTCTGCTTACAATGATCATGGTGTATTGTTGTGTTTCAGGAGTATTATGTCCATATGATTCAAGTGCTTCACAGCTTCTAGAGTTAGGTGTGAGTGAGTTTTGTTCAACTGTTCCCAACTCACATTTTTAGTCTAGAGTCTGTTTTAGGGTTTTGTCACAGAATAGCCAAAGGGGGAGATTGTAAGGTTGAATTTAGTCAACCATCTAATTGGCTTTATTCCGTGCCAAATTTGCTTGTAATTCAGCATTTAGTAACCCTGTATTTAGGTGGGTTTGATGTAAGGGTAGTGAGTGAGAGAGAGTGAAGATTGCTTAAGAGTGTGCAAGAAAATAGAGACTCGCGGTTGGGACTCGCAGGTGACTCGCGGCTGCAAGCCGCCAGAAGCAGCACACGTGCCAAGCATGCTGGAAGGTGAACAGTCATGCAAGCTGGACCACTACAGGACAAAACAGAACAACTGGCCATACGGTTATCTCGCGACTGGATCTCGCGACTTAGTCAAGCCGTGAGGTCAAGCCACGAGCCACCCCTGTTTTGTTAAACCTGACGTTTCACATTCCTCTCCCACTCTAGTATAAATACCCCTTTTACCCACGATTGTGAGAGAGCTTCCAGAGAGAATTTTGAGAGAGAAACCCTAAAGAAAAACAAGATTGATTCACCCACAATCTATACCTTAGAGTCTCTTCAAATTCCTCAACTCTCTTCCTCTCCACTGTCAAATCCTTAAGAGGCATTATACTAAACCTGGTTCTCACCATCATCATCACTGTGAGACAGCTGTTTGGATTTCTGGGAAGCAGTTAGGAAGGAACCAATCTTCATTGGTTGATGCTACGGTCTGGTAGCGGAATTCGGGAAGTTAGAAAAGAAAAAGGTTCGGCGCAACCTCGTTGGAGCAAGAAGCTTGGAGGGCTTAGGTGCACTGGGTAGATTAGGCTTGGAGGGTCTATTGCTGTCCATGTATCCCAACTGTATTTTCTAGTGGATTGTTTACCGCTTGGAGGGCGGCAGAGAGGTTTTACGCCGAGGGCTTCGGTTTTCCTCTTCGATAACACATCGCGTGTTGTCTTTGTGTTTGCATCTTCCTTCCTCTCTATCTTTGCCTTTTTATTATCTGCTGTGGATTATGTTTTGTTTTGGTTTAGATAGTTTTTAACCAATTTCATATTATAGCATATGTTAAGTTTCCGCACACTAGTTGTTTGACATATTGCTTGAATTGGTTAAGTTGTAATTTGGGGGTCTAAACGTTCAAAGGTGTTTATACACGTTTTAGAACTTTCACTTACATATTTAGTGAGTAGAAACGTATAATAATTAGTATAGGTTTCTAGATATTAAGTTGAGAACTTGACACTAAATGACTTGTAGCTGTAGGGATCTTAGTGGTCCATTATAAACGGGCAATTGCATAGGACATAAAATGGGGATCTGTCAAGGATGACCTTGTAGAAAGTGTTACTTTGTTGAAAAGACCAAGGTTGATTAAATAGTTCTGAGAACAGAATACCTAAACATTGAGTTGCTGCAATTTATATTTACTATGTCACTGCATTGGTCATAAGCCATAGAGTTGAATTTAAATGTCCTTGAGGGAAGATCACATATTGTGTGTTGCATGGTTAAAATTAATTGGAAACCTAATATGCAAGTCATAATAATTGTAATTGATATTTTCCCTGTTAAAATCACTCTTAAAAGACATCATAAACCAAAAAGAACTATCACATTTAAATATTGCTCAAATGTTGAACATCTAGGTGTCAATCAAGTTTCTAGCACATTAATTAGTCATTTGTTTGTTTTTTTTTACTTCAATTACAGATAATAGAAAAAGAAAAAGTGTTTTTATGTAAGATTATGGCAAGTTCTTATTTTATTTATTTAAGCTTTAATTTGATTGCTTTTGGGTTGCATGTTAAGTGAGGGCAAGAAGTGATGTTGACAATCTTGTTGGGATCAAAATATGTCTTACTGTGTCCATGCTTTTATTTTATATTAATTGTGGTTTACTTGTCAAATGATTACTAACAATCTATTTGCTGCCATGTCAGATATGCAGGCACTAAATAGAGTGCAGCCTAGACCCAACGATTAGACCCAGTTAACCTGACAGCCAGATCATTGGTCAACTCCGCTTTGGAGGCGCACTACTGACAAAGTATTTAGTTGTATTATTAATACATGTCCGTTTTATAATTACCTTATGTGCACTACCTAACACAATGCTCATCCGTGTGCAGGAGGTGCCTGGTATCATAAAGGTTCAACGTCATAAATGTGTATTGCCGCAAGGTAGGCTAGACCCACGTATCATGCAATACATAGATGCAGCAGGTTTGATCGGGTTATTCAAGGTTCCTAATATGGAGGTTGACCATGCCTTGATCACGGCCTTGGTCGAGCAATGGTGTTCGGAGATGCACACGTTCCACTTACCCCATGGAGAAATGGGTATCACCTTGCAAGATATAGAGGTGATGCTGGAGATTCTGGTGGATGGGTTGCCTGTCACTAGGAGGACAGACCTGAAATGGAATGAGGTGTGTCGAGACTTGTTGGGCCATGAACCTCCGCCCGTGATACCAAACTCGAACAAGTCTACCCTTGCTGGGGCGAGGATAAAATACAAGTGGCTTGATGCACAATTTGCCGCTCCCCCAGCTGCAGACGCTGGTGACGAAGTAGTGTAGCAACATGCCTGCTACCATCTACTTGTACGGATGGGGGCCCTGTTGTTCATGGACAAGTCGGTGGACCGAGTCTTACTGTTTACTCTGCCGTTCTTCAACCCAATCAGCAATGTGAGACAGTACAGCTGGGGTAGTGAAGCATTGGCCTGGCTCTACAGGCAACTTTGTAATGCATCGACGAAGGATGCGATGCAGATTGGAAGAGCACTCTTGTTGGTGCAACTATGGGCCTATTCAAGGTTCCCACGAATATGCCCTATTACGAGGCCGCCTTTACCGCCAGTGCACTCAGGGCCCCTTGCCATTAGGTACGTTCATTGAGTTCTAGTTATTCAAGCTAAGTGTCTCTTAGGAATAATTATTTATGTGTAATAGTATATTAGATTTTATTTGTCTCTTTGTTATAATTAAAAATATGTCAAACTTACAAACAAAAGAAACTTATCAATACTTAGTATATGGATGTAAAATATAAAGCAAAGTTTGTTAAATGTAAAGTTCAGTAACGAGCATTTGTTAAAACCCCATGTTTGCTAGGTGGAGCGGGCCAAAGATCACCGCAAAGCATGCCACACACGTCCTTGCTACGTACCAGACATCGCTGGCTACATTACGAGCAGAGTAGGTATTCGGTTAATTTATGTCCTCAATTTGAGTTTTTTATTTTCATTTCCCTCAATTGCATGACCATGTTTTTTTATTTTTATTTTTGTTTGAATTCTTGGATTGTTATAGGAATGAGTTGATTTAAGAATATTGGTTCTTTTCTAGGTTGGTTACGCTTTTATTGAAGCCTTCTGGTTTATTTAGGATCTATGTTTGGTAGTGATGCTTCGTTAGATTAATTTGAATCATGGTGCTGATTGTCATCAAGTTTTGTACTGGTGAATGCTGCCTTTAAATTCTACTCCTGCACCCTAAATTACCTATTAACAAAAGAACAAAAAAAAAAAAAAAAAAAAAACAGAGGTAAGGAATTGACTATGGTGATTCAAGGCTCTTATCCCCAATTAAGGAGTTGTATTAATGCAGAATACTGCTATAGTGTTATGTTAAGAAGCTTAATAGTTAAGGTTATTATTAACTAGTCGCTAACCCGAGCTATGCACGGAAAGCTATTAACGGTCCGTTTGGATACAACTGAAAACTGAAAACACTGTAGTAAATTTTTTTTACAATGTGTGAATAGTACTGTGGAACCCATTTTTTTTATGAAAAAGTTGCTGAATAGTGAAGTTTGTGGGTCCCGTTAATAGTGCACACATGCACTGTTCACGAGAGAAAAGTCAACAATCACGGCTTGAAAAAAAAAAAGAATAAAAGGAAAAGAAAAACACAATACATGGATGTGGGAAGCGCAAAACACGCTTCCCAAATGCACACTAAATATGACTTAGAAGATTATTCTAATCACACACACAATCTTCTCTTTTTATTCCCCAATTTTCATACACTGCCAACTCTGTCTTAGGCTTGAACTCAATAAAATTTCATTTAGTTTTGTGTTGCGTAGGATTAAATGTGTTTTGTTTCCTATGTTAGGGCTCCTTTGTTACTGTTAATGTGTATTTCTAAGTTCTAACAATTACATTGTTGTATTTCTTATATATCTCTCTAACTTTATCCATAACATGTACCACAAACTATATGATACATGAGAAAGAAATATAATTCATTGACTAAACATCCATTCAGCAAAAAAGAAAGACCAAACAAACACCTAATTAACCATGGCAGAAGCTGGTAAGGCATTTACGACAGAATGTGACTTGTGAATCATAAACTAAGACTTTACAAACATAGTCCTAGTACAATACAATGGGCATTCATATTTGCTACCAACTACTAATTAATTATTACAGTATGTCAATGAGTATTTCAACACTAACTACAGTAGCAACACTTGATTGATGCAGCCATAATGCTGCACTACCTCATCATTCTTTGCAATTTAGAACATGCAAATTATGAGGGGAACACACTATGAAGGTCAGAATTAAAAGCCTACAAGTATATTAAAAACAATTAGACCTATTAGTGGTAATTTGAACTCTAGCAGAATTACCTACTACTAATTTTAGGAAATTGAATCCTGGAAGACATTTTCTAAACCTACCTGTGTTGATTGATCATTGTACTTTGGTTTCTTGATGTTTTTGCCTTTTTTTGTACATTCCCTATGTACTAGGTGGAGTGTTAACGAAGTTTTTATGTTACTTATCAAAAAAAAAAAAAAACAAATAAGTTTATAAAAAAAATAAAATAAAGTAGGGAGCATAAAAAAAAAAAGAAAAGAAAAATAACAAAAACAAAAACAAAAACAAAAGCAATTTTGAAATTAGAAGGAAAAGTTTCATGTACCTAGCATATGTTCATGTTGTCTTTCCCACATTGTCTCCTGCGTTTTCACATCCTTGAACTCACTCTAAGTTGAAACCCCTAAGCATTCCTAACCAAAAATAATATATTTTTTTACAAAATATTCAGTAAAATTGTTAACAAACATGAAATACAACCACCAATCCAAAAGAAGGTTCAAGTTTTGTACTCTTCTTGGCAGTAAAATACATAATTACATGGTTAGATTCAGTATAAGAGATGTTGTCACAACAAATTTCATACCAAAAGCTCATTCTCGCATCATGTTTCAACTCATTCAAAGTTCAGTGCTAACTTAAACCAATTACAACAAAACTTAAATCTCACCATAAAACCATAACATAACCAACCAAAAAAAAAAACTGAAAACCCTAGTCTCTGATGGTGTCGCTTAGCTTTGAATGTTATGCATATGAAAATGGGGCTAAAATTGGAATGTGGATCTCGGTCAACCTAGATCTTTTACTGTACATTGTGCAATTTAATATCTGAACTGTACATTGTTTTTTGTACAGTGGCATTAACATGACCAACACCATGATGCACATGGGGCTGAATCCTAGTCATTGTCTTAATTTCTTGTTGACTTAATTTTGTTAATATTTTGAACACAATGTTGCTGTTATTTTACTTTCTGCTCAATAATCCTTGAAGATTTTGTGTACAAATAGAAGCAAGAAATTCCATGCTTTCCATATTACATATCACAAACATAATCTTAAATTAGTATGATGTCTCACTATCACAAACATAATCCACTTATGTAGATTGTATGGGAGCCGTACATGCATACGTTGGGCTCCTTGCCTGCGTATTGCACCCCTGGGCAGCATATTTGGAGGGCCAAGGTGCCATTGATCTACTTTTGGATAGTGGAGGGGCATCATCCCGAGCGGGTCTTCCGTCAATTTGGGATGAAGCAACCAGTTTCACTTGTCGTGGATACGTCGATTGACCTTCACAAAATATCCCTCCAAGGTAAATGGGAGAAGGACTGGGAGGCAGAACATGCTGTCCATATTCAGTAATGGGCCAATCGAGGGCATGAAGTTCGTGATGCCCCTTTCCTGGACGGTGATGATACGTACCTCTTTCAGTACATGAAGTGGTATGATCGCAGCACAAGGCGGTACATAACACCAGAGTCTGCGTACTGGGAACTCATGGTGAGGCAACAATTCCTTCCCCTTTGTTGAAACCGTTGTTCAATAAAATATCTTCTGCATGTTTATCATGCATGCAAAACTCCACAATTCTTGAAGTCATTACATGTATATGAGTTTATCTTTCATTATATTTTTAAGTCAAAACATATTGTGATTCAAGTTCTTCATAAATAAGTGAATTTGTCTTTATCAAATTTGTTTGCATGAGGAATGGTTAATTGGCAATGACAAGAAAGACCACACCTTTGTCCATATAATTACATTAAAATTTTAAAAAGGGTGGGTTGGGTTTTATTCTTTTATTTTTATTTTTTGTTTTTTTTGTTTTTGGTTGGCTTGTAATTTCAAATGGACAGTGCAACTCTTTTTAGTAGTGATAATTAGACATTTCATGATAGTTTATAGTCACACTAGATAGCCTTATCTCCAGGACTGAAAGCTAATTACATATTTTATGATAGATTTTACCTGCATAGTGCATTACTGTATTATGGTTGTTCTCAATTTAATGACTAAAATTTCTCAAGAAACACTGTAAAGTCCCAGTCAACTTGGAGGTTTTGGTTTTGGTATTTTCATAATTTTTTGGTGCTGTAGAATTTGTCGGAAATAAATATAGTTTTCAATGTTCTTTTTGATGTTGTTTTGGTATAAAAGCATAACAAACTTTTCACTACTAGGCCTAATTGTTTTGTTATGCACATTTGAGTGAAAGTTGTCATTTATACTCTTTTATTTGTAAACTAATGAAAAATCTTATTTTTCCCTCACCTTTACTTTGGAGCCAGACTCAAAGGTGCTACTTTTATGTTCTAAATTTAAGATCATATGCTTTTGTTAATATGGTTTACAAAGCATTACCTTAGGTGGATAGGTAGGTTGTTCTGTATGTTGATATACCTGGTCCTTGGACCTAGTACAATAGTTCAATTGTTTTTAGTCTGCCATGGATTAAACCTACTGCAATAGTATATTTTCCATGAATCTGTTAATTGCAAAAGGAGTAACTGAAAAATATTCTTTTTAAGACTTGATAATTTATGCAAATGCTTTGGAAAACATCAGAGAAAACTAGTTGAATGACCACTCTAGTGCACTATTACCTTATATATTTCTCCCTGACTTGCCAAGCATGGCCCAATATTTTTAATCAATTGCCACATGTGTAAGTTTCTTCATAGGGTACTCTTCACCTGCAGCATTGCCTCATGGCTTAAATTAACGACATAGTCTCGAAAATTACCATTTATGACGCCCTTGTTTTGCAGGTTTGGACGATGCTTAGGTCTCTACAGAGCTGCGACAAAGGTTCTAACATGCACAATGACCTTAAGCTGACACTAGAATATGTTGATGAGCTAGGCCAACTTAAATTGGCAAATGCGCTCGCAAAAGCAGTCGACATTGGTCCACAAGCCCCAAGTCATGGCGAGCAAAGTGGTGGGTCTCGAGGGGGTGGACGTCGTGGAGATGGTCGAGCTAGATCCTATTTACGAGGAAGGGGATGACTTGGGTGCAGAAGAGTCATGGCTTGGCATTGATTGGGTACTGTCTGAAGACGACGGCAGGACACTGCGATGCACGTCTGATGCTGGTATTGGGTCATCCCACACCGTTGGTCATGAGGACACTGTTCTAGCCTAGACTACGGCCCGTGGTGCTAGCATGGACTATGAAGACCCTCCCCATATGTCGCCCCCAGTTTTCAGTGGATCTGCCCATGATGGTGGATGCATATTTGTCCCTACACCAGGCATGCCCACCCCACCTCTAGTGCATGTGGAGCCCACCATGTCAACTTCATCTCCAACCCCCTACGAGGAGCTGTACAGATTGAGTAGATACCGGCTGAGGACATTGAGCCAGTGGTGGGTTTGCGGAGATCGCGACGCCCTCCTGCACATGCTCCTGATTGCGGGATCGGTGATGGTATGTACTTCGTCTACACTTTCCATCTACAGTTTGCTACTTATACGGTGCATTTGATTGAATATGTTAATTTAATTATGCTGTTGTGTCTGATGAAACAGGTAAGATTAGACCTGTGAGGGCATATGGGCGGAAACGAAAAGATCATTAAATGCCTTAGTGTGTACTTATACTTCCTGTCGATAGGTGACTGGATATTTCTGTTTCACTTTTCTTTTAAAGCAGTAGTGATTTTTTTAGTGCTCATATATGGTGGAAAAAATGGTATTACCCATAAAAAATATTTTCAATTTTTTCACAATTTATTAGAGTAAGCAATTATAATTGGTACAATATCAGTTTCTTTTGATTCCATACTTCGTATATCAGATGTTGAAGTTAGAGAGACCAAAATGATGGGAAATTATCCTACTATTATCTTCGCAATATGCATTATGTTTTTATTTGAACTCGATAGCAAGCATGTTTGACACATTTCTTGTGGAAACAAACTCTGATACTCATTATCTTCTTCTTGATGCAGGACAAAATTAAGGAATTTGCGTACATGTACCTTTTGATGTAGGTGATGATTTGAGGGCAAATCCTTTTCAAGAGGAGGGGAATGATGGAGATCAAGGCACCGCTTCGAAGGATCTCGTTCAAGTACCAATTGGGCCGGTTACGAGAGCACGAGCAAAGAAGTTCAAGGATGTACTCAACAGACTCATCCAAGAGTTATGGGCTCAAGCAAATTCGTGGAGGCCCATTGAGCATGATCCACATGGGCAAAAAAAATCATCACCTTGATTCAACTTTTAGAAGGATCCGGTCAAGGCTAAGAATTGGCATGAAATATTTTGGGTCTATGTAAAAAACGTTATTCTAGGTTTAGGTGATTTATTTCCTTGTTTTTAGGTGCATTTAATGCTTTTTAGGTCAAACTTTATTCCTAATATGGTTAGGTATCAATTAGGAGTTATTTTAGAATATATTTTCTTGTCTGTCAAGTTTTAAGGAGCCTTTAAATAGTCATCTAAGTCTGTAAACGTTTTTCATATATTATTGATAAAACTTGTGAGGTTTATTCTCTTTGGTTCTTTGAAGAACTACTCGAACTTATCGGGAATTCCCGTGGCGTTCATCTCGACTTATCAAACGGAGTTTCCACCACCGTTTGTGGCGTCTTCCTTATACCGAGGTTCTTGTTTGTCATAAACAATGGGTTGAGGTCTCCCATTTGAATCTGTCCATAGAACGATCTTGGGTTCCCTTTCGTTGTTGGGTCTCGTTATTCTTGACGGGGTTCACATCAAAGGGTTAGGAGAATTTGTAGGTTTTGATTTATCATTGTTGAGGAGAAGGTTGTGGGGTTATGTTAGGAATTAAAAGATAGTTTGATGAGTTTCTTGATGGCTATTTGGTAGAAGAAAGTTAGGGTTTTGATAGGTAATAGGAAAATACCACTATAGGGAGCAATGAGTGTAGCTACGGTGGATAGCTCAGCACTGTTGAACCCTGACCACAAGTACCCATCCATACTCACGTGAATACACAAAGCATCCCTGGAAAGTTTATGCATCAATTTTGGGAGTGAACTGTCCACCATTGCTACACTGATGTTTGCAGTGCTGCATGTGCTACTTAATAGCTTCGTACTGTTAAACCCTGTCCAGTCATATCACCTACACGCACGTCAATACATAGTATGCATCATTTTGCAATGCACCACTTTCAAGGATGCAGAGCATCCCTGAAAAGTTTATGATACATTTAACGGAGCTCGACATTGTCTCTTCAAGTCATGTCAGATGAAGCATAAGAATGCTGAATAGTCTTCACGTGAATAAATACACAACCTTTTTTGCAGTACACATCACCAACCCGCTGTTGTAGCACAAGCTATAGCCATATCAAACAGCTACCTCAACGAACCACGTGCACCAATAGGTGCCACTGTATACCCAAGTCATGTTCACAATTTTGCATGTGCTCCTTAACACCTCACTGAACAATACACTGTCGAGTCATATCATCTTTATTCACTGAATACTTACCCTTACATATAGTCACATCCACGTGAATACTTGCCCTTGCAAAACTCCAATATAAAGTCCTATTTACATCTACCTTTGCAAAACATCTACACATACCGATCAGAAGTCACATTTTCCAATGTCAATGTGCAATTGGATGCTACCTCATTTTCCAGATAACTATATGAGGGAGAGAGATTCCGACGAGAGGGAATACTATGTCAAATTGCGACGAGAGTGGGACTTTCGCATGAATGAGTCCAACGCTCTACACGATGATCTCGTGCGAATCGGAGCGCCTCTTGTCGATCGTGTCTCGCTCACACTATCACGGTGAAACATGCACCAATATGAGCGTGCAGTGACAACAATAAAAAAAGAGAACAATCTAATAATACTCCGTAGGTCTAGGTATCGCATGCTACAGTTGGCGGAAGAGCTAGCCGTCGCAATGAATAGGCAACTCACTCCGGCGGAACGTAACAATGTCCTCAACTACAAGGACTACCTGTCAAAGTGAATGCCTATATGGTATGTGTGTTATGTCTAGGGTTAAGTTAAAAATGTTAGTAGCGTTAGTGTTCAATATGCAATGCATGCATATTGGTGACATCGTGTAAGTTATTTTAAGTTTTCTATGTTATGTTGTAGGTCCTTATTGAAAAACATCATGTGTAGGAATATTTAACTTTTATGTGTTATGTAGGAATAAACTAGATTACGAATAACGTGCATGCTCATAAGGTTTACATAGTACAAATGCAATAACAGTGACACATATACATTTAAAACATAGTTAAGCAAAATAATTCAACAACAAAGTCTAATTACACCATGACATGATTACTCTTCATCTGACATCTCCATGTTTGACTAATAAATGGAGTTGGCAAAAAGTGATTGCATGAATTGTGTGTGCTCATACCACCCTCCCTCACTGACTCTCGAATCTCGACTTGGGTCTAATATCGATTAAGACGTATCTTCATTCGATTATTTTCTTCTCTTATGCTGTTCAATGTTTTACGAAGTTTGTCGATCGTGTCTCTAGGCATCTGTGATGCGAGTCACCGAGGAACTGGAAACTTAAAACCAACCAACTCATCATAAAAATTTGCTGTTCACAAAATAACCAAGCCCACTCCTGTCTTATGGTATTGTGAACGTAAGCACTATTTTGCAGATTCGGATTGATTGGATAGCTGAACTCATCTTCCAGTACCCAGCAATGACCTATAGCAGTGAACACATCATGAGGCCGCTAGAGTTGTGGGTTTCCAGAACCAGACATTGACGCTGAATACAATAACAGCAAATGATCAAGTTAACAGTGTGCATCAACTATTGGTAAATAATGTAATGTTGCATAAAATGGTACACGACAAAGACATTCATAAATTTGTGTACTATTACATACTAAAAATGAAATACTAACACTAACATTTGACCATATACATTAGACGTTGTTGTTAATGTCTACACGTTGTGTGCAATACAAAATGTTGTTGTTAATGTCTGACCAATGATGATTATGTACACTGCCTATATGATTATGACCAATGATGATTATGTGCAATACAAAATGTTGCTATAGTAAAGATTTCATTCTCTTGTGACCAATGTTTACTACAACAAACAACCAAAATCACACCAATGTACTTACTTCACACTCATTCAACCAAAAAAATAAAAATTCAGTACAATATCAAATGAAAATACCATTTCCATAAAATTCTGGTGTGAGTTTTTTACTTGAGGTGATACAAATTTTAGTTCAGTCCGGAAGCAGCTGTGGATCTATGGAGTAGAGTGGAATTCAGTTCAGATAGAAAGCAAGACTCTGTGAATGGGAGGAGAAGAAATATACGAGAATACCTCAATTTTACGAACTTTGAGTATGCTTTATAACTCGACATTCAATTAATCGAGTTATATTAAAAGACTCGAGCTCGTACGCCTGACACCAAGACAGTATGAAACAGCTTTAACAAGAGCATAACTCAAGATCTGTATAGTCAATTATATAACTCGTTTTCCTTATAATCGAGTTATGTAGGGATTAAAGAAAGCAAATGCCATGCTGGACAACCAGCGTGGCATAAAGCTGAAGCTAACTCGATAATAGTGAGATCGAGTTCTTCACATAACTTGATTTTACTATTATCGAGTTACAAAAAAGGGACATTTCCCTAATTAGTTTGAGAAAAAGGGCAAAACACTGCTTATTTTGCCCAAAAAGGGCATTATATTTAAGCATATAGTGTCCAATATCCCCTAAAAATTTTAAAAATTAGTTTCGTCAAATCACTTCTTGTGTGTACTTCCCTGCTATGAGAGACTTAAAAAAAAAAAAAAAAAAACCTGACTTAAAGCAATAAAATCTTACTTGACAATTGACAATTTCAAATAGCAAATCTGTTATTTCTAGGAACCACAATGAATCACACCAAACTAAAACTTGCAAGACAATTTAAATTTTACAATCAAAATGTTTAAAAGAAAATAATGGCTAACTAACTAATGATATTCTCTTTATTCTGCTTATTCTTGTAAGATTCAATTGTATAGAGTGAGCCTCTTTCCCTTTCCCTTGTGTGTGTGTGTGTTTGTTTCTCAAAAAAAAGAATGGGTAATTGTCCCACATTGCTTAAGATTGAGTGTTGTGTGTAGTATAACTTGCCCCACCCTCCCTTAAAAGTTACCATGGCTTTTGAGTGGAGTCGTGATGTGCCTTTGTGTTAGAATCTCTTTCCCTCTCCCTTGTGTGTGTGTGTGTGTGTGTGTTTGTTTCTCAAAAAAAAAAAAAAAAAAGAATGGGTAATTGTCCCACATTGCTTAAGGGAGTGTGTTGTGTGTAGTATAACTTACCCCACCTTCTCTTAAAAGTTACCATGGCTTTTGAGTGGAGTTGTGGTATGCTTTTGTGTTAGAACCCATTTCCCTCTCCCTTGTGTGTGTGTGTGTTTCTCAAAAAAAAAAAAAAAAATTGTAGAGTAGTATTGATGCCACAACTAGTTGATGACGTAGGGGGTAAGTTGAGAATGTTGTTGTTGGTATTGACTGAGAGAAAACTCATGGATTTACAACTAAGAATAAATTGTGGCAAGGCAAAATGTTCAATTCCAAGATTTCAGGTTGAATTCTTTGTATGCCTGAATTTACTGTATGGGACAACCATGTGTCAACTCTATTTGCCTTGTCTGCAAGGAGTAGTTCAAAACACCAATGGAGAATAAATGTGTGTAACTTAGCACTATGCCAATTGCGGTGAGACATGAACCCATTGTGAATCTGACTTTAAACAATTAAAACTTACATGACAATATCAAATAGCAAGTCAGGAAAATATTAGAAAAATAATAATGCATAATTAATAGTACACGGGAATTTCAAATTCTAAAGCCAAAACAATACATAACCCTTAAAAGGGACATTGAATCCAACTTTTTAATCGTAAAAGAAAAAAGAAAAGCATCCCAAATCCACAATTCCAAAAAAGCTAAAATGATACACATAAAATCTAAAAACAAAACAACAACCCTCAACCCACAATATATAATCAATACAAAATTTCACCTTCACATATAAAAAGCATTATTAATAGTAGATGGGAAGCTCAAATTCTAAAACTAAACCAATTCATAACCCTTCACTAAAATTCATGGCAATATGTACAAAGAAAATGACATACAATAACTTAATAATACATTTAGTTTATTCTTCTATAAAAAAAATAAATAAAAATAAAAAACTTAACAATACAATGAAATACATTAAAATTCATAGGGTAATCTATTACGTCCATGTGTTTATCTTGCTTGTAAAAGTATGTTAAACTAAAGAGAAAAATAACATTAAGCATCAATGGCCTACAATAGTGAATTTTGGTCCCTTTGAATAGGATCCCAAATTACATCAAATATGTAAATAAAGTAAATTCATAATGAGATTGCATCATATATGGAATATAATATAATCAAAGCGGAAAGCCCTCTAATAACAAAATGTTCCAATATCGGTAGGGGCTCCTTTGCTAAGGAAGTCGTCAACCATCTTAAAGTTGGTCTATCTTCTACAACCAAACAAATATTTTCTTTTGCTAGCTTGTAAATCTATTGCAACCTTAAGTATTGAGACCAACTGACAGCAGAACACAAAATAAAATAGCAGAACCCACTTCTCAATCTTTAAGATTGCAATCTGAAGATGGTTCTTCTCCCAAACCCAAACCATGGATTATGAGACATGAAGGCACCATACTTAACTCTAAGCACTAAGTTTTTGACTTGAGTATAAAAATATACACAATTGTGCTGAAGTCAGTATTTTGATGCAGGGATTGTGATGTGCTTCTGTTTAGGCTGGATCGAATTTGGGAATGCATATTAATCACATGCTATGTTTAATACAACACATAACTCCTAGCTCTAACAACTTCCTAAAATCTAGCTTGTGCATGTGCCAATGGCTGATAATGAAAGCAGTCATGTAATCACTCAATGTAAGGGGACAATGGTTAGTTCATAATTTTTTGACCTTTACTTCAAAAAAAAATATTGCATTTTGCTATGTTATTTAATTGATAATATATGCATCAGAATCTGGTCAATCCAGAAGCATTTGATAATGAAATAAGTGGGTCAAGATTTGGACAGAAAGTCATTCCAATGCTCTTTGGTCTTATATAAAAGTATTACTGGATTGTACCAAATTTAGAAATGACTAATTCTTTAGCTAGGCAAAAAATAGCTCACTTTCAATGGATTTTCCTTGTGAAAAACGTGTAAAATAATAAATGGAAAGCAAAGCAATACATAAATTTTGACATGATTTGGCAAACTCTATGTCTACATCTGGCAACAACAGACAAAAATATCCACTATCAATGACAATTACAACCAGTCATAAACTCTCATAACCCTCACAAATATAAATTAACCCAAATCCCTAATACACCTAAAGGTGCTTTCATAATAGCATATTAGACAAAGCATATTCTCTAACTCTCTTGCTAGATAAAACTTTGTCTTCTAATTAACTCTTACGCACACAACAACAGGCTACACCACAACTCTATTTATAAGGCCTATTGCTCCTCATTATTCTTTAAGCTCCTCCTTATTATTCTTCTAGCTAATATAGAATTCCAAAACCAACTTAAAAACCTCCAAACTTATTCTTTCATGGGCTGGACTTAACAACTTCCTAAAATCTAGCTTGTGCATGTGCCTCTAACTAATTTTCCCTCCAATAATCACATGGGACATATGAAATACAGCCCTGAAGCTTGGCTGGCCATGTGCCATGTCACTCCCTCGTGTCATGTCAACATCTTCCGTGTATTGCATTAGACTCTTCCATCTTCCATGTATTGCATTAGACTCTTGCATCAATCTTATACTCTACATGTAATGTATTAGTTTCACAGTGCATGACATGCTAGAATTTCACTTCCTAAAATACTACATAACAGCAGCTTGCATGGATCTAGTTTCACAGTCTTATTCCTATCTAGTCAAAAACAGTAAATAAAGATCTGGGAAGGGAAGGGCCTCTTATGAATTCCATACAAAGGAAATGGAAAACATGAAAGGCCGCCCTATAAAACGGTAAATAAACATGTTCGCAAACACATTGTTTTTGAAAGTATGCTAAAGAAGCAATGACAATAAAACAACAAAAAACACCACAGTTAGAATCCAATCTTGGTACAAGGCCAGTGCCTGCGCTTTGCATTGTACCTGAAACAAAAAACAAACATAACCAATAGGAACAGTAAGAGTTAAATAGAGAATCAGAGTCGAAGAAGCGGGAAATAAAGAGAACCTGATGGTATTGTCAATCCTCATGCGAATCTAGTGAGGGATAGGCCTATTCTGCCTCATCTTCCTAGCCAGCTTTTTCTTAATCATTAATGTCTTCTGGGACGGCTAAGCATACAATAACAATAATAATAATTACTACACAATAATCATTCAGACCCATATCATAAAAGTTACTCAAAATCAATTAGCATTTAACAGTTGCAATTTGGTATTTTTGAAACCTTTTTTTGTTCCTCTGCCCCAAATAAAGTATTTTGTTGTAGCATCTTCTTTTGTTTCCTAACTTCAGATTTGAACTTACATTGCAGGTTGCTACTAACACTTTAGAAAGTGTTGCACCACTTACACATGCTGTTGGAAATGGACCCCCTTAGCCCGTTTGGATGGAGGGGAAAAGGAGGGAAAGTGGAGTGGAATCCACTTCCCATGTTCTCCAAATATGGGTTGGATGCCTCAGCACCTCCTACTTCAACCTATACATGGTTTGGATGCCTCTTCCACTCAAATTCACACTATTGTCACCCACTCTACTAATTGAGTCTGCAAAAAGCTTAACTATAATGGGGACAATCTCAATGGCATTTATGAACTCTACATGATACTGACATCCATTGTGGAGGAACGAAACCTATCGTAAACAAAGATGACCCACAATCCAAACATGTGTGATCATAGCTAGAAAAAATAAGTACCAAAATAGTTCTCATCATAGTCAAACTTTCTTTAAAATGTTGATTTTCAACTAGAAATCTTATAAATTATATGTTAGCAATACTATTAACCACTCTTCAATTGGCATATCTGATCCACATATAAGGAAAAATGTACAATAGAGAAAACATTGAAATTAGAGACAATGTATTAAATTGGACAGACAATGTTAACATTGCTATAACAATTTGGTAGGGTTCAGTCAATGTTCTTGGTCTGCTTCATTTAAACATCTACAATAATAATAATCTCAAAGAAAATGCATCAATTAACCATTTTTTTAACCACAGTAAAACAAATATGTACAATATGCAAATCTCAACAATAATAGAGGATTTAAAAGTTCTCTTTGACCAAATAGAATAACATCCCAAAACAATAACTAAATATATCCTTTTGCGTCACTCTTGTAGACAACATCCATCCCATATAGCATCTTGCCAAAGACAACATGGCATTCCATCAAAAGGAAAAAAAGAAAAAAAGACAACATGGCATTCCATCCAAGCTTTTAAAGGAAACAAAAAGCAAGCATGTAAGAAAAGAAAAAAAATCCGGGTTAAAAGAAATGTGCACTAAACAGATGGTGCAAATTACCATTGTTCAAATACATTTTAAAAATAATATAAAAAAATCCTCCACATGTTGAGTTCAGCACATGGACACTCAAATTCATGTAATGAGTCTACCCACACCTAAATATGAAAAAAAGATCTTGATCTACCTTAATCAATAAAATCTTCAAATTAGCACTTGAATCAAACCATTCACTTACAAATCAACAACTTTGAGTACAACACTACTTATTTAATAGGAAAAACAACCTGAGCCTATATGCAAAAATTAGTGAAATTAAGATGGATGCACAGAGTTCCAAAATAACTCTACAAAACAAAGTATTCAATAGTATGAAAGATAGAGACTAACAATTAAATAGATACAACAAAGAGAGAATTTTGAGTTCCTAGGCCTCTTAAGATTTTACTGTTCTCTCTTTATACCATAAAATTGAACCCCAATACACGCATACATAAGAAGGTCAGCCAAAATTCCAAGGTTCGGTAAATTTTCCTATATGAATTTTAAAATATGAGAACAGCATTAATAATATGAACAAAAATGGAAGTCAAGTTTTTTTTTTTTTTTTTTTTCTTATAAATTTAAGTTAAGTCATTTACTTGGAAATTCTTCACAGCCACTCATTTTTGATTCATGGATTCATTGAGGAGCATCACAACAATTGGACCCATCTTCTACCAAAGTATCATTTGTACTTACATTCAACCTAGTTTCTCCAAAGGAATGGCCCATGTCAACATTGATATCTGATAATCAAATGTGAATTGAAAGTTTTATTTTCAATTTTTTTTGAAAAGAACGTTTAAAGAACTAAGAAGTACAGAGTGGCAGAAAGAGAAGCAAACCTCTTGATGCATAAAAGTTCATACTTGTAACAGGTGAATGCAACAAAGAGCTGTCATGAGTTAATGCAGTTCTATCCCTCCTCTTTTTTTTTTCTTTTTTTTTTTTCAGCAATGACCATTCCCCTGTATTTTCTAGCCTGGGTAAGTTTATTTTGTAAACTATTTTTTCTTTCATGCCATTTTCAAACATTAGCGTTCGTCTTTTTAGGTGTACTTCTCTTGCCTTTTTTTTTTTTTTTTTTTTCATATCATTGTAAAGGAAAGAAATAAGTTTTAGCATTTATTTTTAGAATCAAAGAGTCCATATTTGATAATCTTTAAAACTATTTTAGTTCTACTTTTTTTTTTTTTTTTAATTAGGCATCAACAAAGGACAGAGTTATAAACTAAACAATAGCTACAAAGGAAAATTAAGCTTTCCTCACCTTTCAATTTAATTCAGTAGTTCTTCTTGAATTGTAGCCAAAAGTATTATATGTCAGGGATGACTAATCTGAATTAACATGTGGGGAAAAATATGTCATTATAAATACAGAATTCCTGATAAGAGTCAATATAAATAAGGTGCTAGAAATTGAGATCCTATAAAACATGTGATTGTGTGCCATTTAATTAATTATAATTATCTAAAATTCAGAAAACATGGCAGGTTTATATAAATGAAACATTACAAATTTTGAATCAATACCAAACTCAAATTTAACAACATAAAGTAATATTTTATGCTCTATTTTGGGTATAATGATTTTGCTCTTGGTTTTTGGTCAATTTTTGCATTATCTAAAGCAATATAGTACCTTAGTTTACAGTAATAAAATATACTGTTAGGATTCTCTCTTTTTGTTCCTTTTTTTTTTTTTACTATGCTTTCTAATCAGTTTGCCTAATCTGTTGCAATAAGCACATTCTTTGATGCTCCAACTCATTCAGAAAGCAATTAGCTTCTACATCTATAGATGCTCCAAAAGGCTACATTGTAGTTTATATTGGAGAGAGCGAAATGAGGCGCTTTGTAATTCCTATATCTTTCTTGAACCATCCTTCATTTCTAGAATTGCTAAGTAAGGCTGAGGAAGAATTCAGGTATGATCATCCAATAGGTGGTCTCACAATTCCTTCCAGTGAAGACATCTTCATTGATCTCACTTCTCACTTACATGACTTGTGATATGGTGCCTCTAAGATGAAATAGTAGTGACAATTTTGTATATCTATGTAAATTCTTTCTTTCTTTAGGCAGAAGAAGAGATGGGGATTGTCCATCCGCTAAAGATGTTACAATTAGAAATACTGTAGCCCTTCTCACATTCTTCAAAGAAATGTAAAATTGAGTCATCTTTTTGTTGGAAGGGGTTCTTTTTCGTTTTATGATATTTCTTGTCCTTTTAATTTGATTTAACATGCCAAGGATTTCTATGGGTAATAGTGATTTGTGCAATTATTCTCTTTAGACTCTATGATATATCTACTCCCTGTAATTAAATTTAACTTGGCATATGTTTCTATGGATAATAGTGATCTATGCAACTTTTCTCATCTCAAAATCATCCTCAATGATTTATTGGAACATTTGTTTTTTTTACGTACTTAAGAATGTCCTTCCATTGTTCAAAGATGTGCTAGTTTATGGTTTGCGCAGCATGTGAATCCAAAAAATGACATCTCTTAACCATTAGAGCAGAGATTGCAAACTATTTTTCTTGTTGCATCAAATGATGCACCCTTACTTCCTACTTTTAAAGTCCTACAATAGAATGTAAGATCCAATTCATGTCTAGTGGAATTTCAAGTGCATTGTATCATGCGTGTGATGTGTAACAGGTGTGCTCTATCTTTTACTGCTCTATAGGTGCATGATCTATGCAAAACATCTTCTTTAGCTCCACTATTCGTAAGATTTTAGTTTCAAGTATAACACTTTTACTACTACTTTGGTATCAGTTTATGGATTTTTGGTTTTCTTTCTTGGCTATGGTGAGCACTTTTGTATACCTAACTATTCTTAGTGAAACTGCAAAGAGGACAATCCATATAATCGCAACCATTCTTTTTGATTGCTCAAAAAAAAAAAAAAAAAAAAAAACATAGCAATTTTAAATTGTAGCAAGAAAGATGAAAGAAATACTACAAATGAAGCCTAAGAAAACATTGAAAATATGGGTTGAATTGTAAAAAGTAATGTAACAGTTCAGTGAAAATTTAAATCTGAAAAATGAAGGTTTGGACCACGACGAATCAAACCTTGATTCTGCATTTGTTAGTGGTTCACGTACAGCCCAAAATTCAGATAGCTACAAAATCTATCGTTGTAACTATAACAATAAATAAATAAATAAAAGTTATTGTGTTAATACAGATTAGGACTAAAATATCATACTTGAGTTGGACTAAATAAACTAATTAACTTAAAATTTAAGGAAGCATATAACACAAATAAACCAAATTCCGTTCTAGATTAGGATTTAGGAGAATTAGGACTTCTCTTAAATCTGTACTCAATAGTCATTCAAAAATTTAAAAAAAAAAAAATCACCTTTATTATATAATATATATATATATATATATAAATAATGTATCCAATTGCACCAATTCAGTCTAGCCTCTAGGCCCTCATCTGCAATACGTATCTCTTTGACTCTCTTTCTCTTTGTTTGTGACCGTGTGTATTATTTATTTAATTCAAATTCAAATAATAATAAGCACAAGCTAGAAGTTCCAAGAAAATCATGTGTACTTTCCGAATACACTGTTGAAGAGGGTAGAGAACGAACAAAGTAGAGAAACATAACCCTAAACCAAAATCACCATTGAGGCTGTGATTGAATGGAGTTGGAGATGGGTGGTGCTAGACCAAAAACGTAACCCTAAACCAAAATCAAGTCTTTCAAAAGCCTAAATCATATTTAAAATCGAGAGGAAAAACACACACACACACACACACACACTTTGATAGAGAATCCAAAAGCCCAAAACAAAAACGAATCAAATCTAAACCTATCCAACAAAAAAACTCAATCAAAAGTAACATTTCATACTCAAATCTAAAAAATGAAAAAAAAAAAAAACAATGTACTGGTGCCAGTACTTCCGGCAGTCTAAGTTTGGCGAAGGACCTTAAACTGTAGTAAGCATAAATCATAATTATCACAAGATTTTGGTTTTTTTTCTTTTAAAAATTTATAAAAAAAATAAATCAAAAATCAAAGAAAGCACTCGTCCTGTAACAGAGTACCGCCAATTAAGGGAAGCAAGATTTTTGGTGGTCAGAGTCCGACAGTGGTGCTAGCCTAAAATGTTTCTCTATCTTGCTAAAATCTACCTCCTTCTCTATTCTCTATTTCATCTCCATGTCCCAAGCCTCATCGCCTCTTTCTCTATTTCTCTCCGTGTCCCAGGCTTCTTTGTATTTTAACTGGTTATTTTTTTTTTCGAGATAATTACAGATTACCCACCTGTGATTTAGCCCAAATTTAACTTATCCACTCGTGGTTTCATTTTTGACACTTTACCCACCTGAGATTACTTTTGTTTAGTCTCTGCTACCCACCTCTGTTAAAAAAGAGGGGTAAATAAGTCTTTTTACACCCATTTTATGTCTCTCTCCTCCCAAAACAAGGAAAAAAAATACTAAACAAAAGAAAAACAAGATTAAAATATGGTATTGGTTTCTCACAATTCACAAACATGAAAAACATATACAAACATGAAGAACATACACCCAAAAAACTAATACAAATCAAATCAAGCAAATGGAACCCAACTGGTTACATGTGAGCAATATTGTGATTCTTGAACCACAACAATAACCCAGAAATCACTCCTCCCAATATAACTTTAATCCAGATTGCTTAGTAAAGTCCCTACTCGCTACTGAGTAGAAACTCAAGAACATTGAGCCATGTTGCAATTACTCCAACCTTAATTTCATTATTTATTGACCAAAGAACAAAACATGTTATAACTTTCCAATTTCCAACAACAACAATGTCATCAACAAACAAAATAACAACAAAATTTGAAAAGAAAGAGAGGGAAAGATCTACATTACTTTAATTCATAAAGACAGAAAACACGAAATCTTAAACACGTGTGGGTTGTGTATTTTTAAAATAAATTAATGATTCTTACTTCGTATTAGCTTCAAATAACACTTCCTTCTCTGACCAGTCAAGGTTGTGCTTTCAAAAACCCATTTGGGTGCGCGTGTTAAGTTCTAAAAAAAACCCATTTAGTAAGCATGTGGAACTTCTCAAAACAAAAGCAAAAAACAAAAAAAAAAAAAAAAGTAGTAACAAAACACACATTTGTATACTCACAAAACATGAAAATAAGCAAAGTGAAAATTTCAAAGCTAAACAACAACCCAGAACCCACGGAATCACAAGATCCACCACAATGCAACCCACCAAAAGCAAGATCTCAAACCTCCAGTAACCAAACTCCAGATCACATGTTGACCTGTTTCCCAAACTTCGATGGAGTCTTGCATGGCCAACAATTTGATCATGGAGCTAATCGGTCACGGCACTTTCGGAGCCGCCAGTCTCGTCCACCGATCTCCATGGCCAATGATTTCACTCTTAAACCCTCTTTGCTTTCTCTAATCTACATCGAGCCCATGACCTCAAGCTTTGCCCCCTTTCCCCCTCACTCTTCATTCTAAACCAAATCCATACCCATGGTGGAACATTTGTTTTGTGTTTATTGTGAACTGTGAGCTCTCTCTCTCCAAACTTAAAATGCTGAAAATTTGTACGCGTGGATGTGAATGTGTTTTGGGAGAGAGAGGAGTCTTTGATCTGTTTTGAATTTTGTTTTTTGATAAAAAATGTGTTAGAGTAAAGTCTGAAAGGGAGGTGGGTTACAGAGTAGTAATGGAGGGAAGCACATGTGGGAAAAGTGTCAAAAATGTAAGTTGAATTCGGGCTAAACTACATGTGGGTAATCTGTAATTATCCCTTTTCTTTTTTATATCAAGAGGCTATCAAACGGTGCGTTAAGACATTGAAGTAGTATAATTTATCGCTTTTTAACTGTGGATGTGGTAGATTTTTAGATGAGCTTTTTTTCTTACGTATTGTTATTTTTTTTTAGTTGCAAAACTTTTTTTATTTTATTTTAACTGGGTTTTTTTTTTTAATATACACAAAGACTATCAAACTGTGTTAAGCTTGTAAAACAATATAGTTTATCGTTTTTTAACTTTAATTTATATGTGGCTAAATTTTAGACTATCAGTTTTCCTACATGGTAGCACCTCCATAATTGCAAGAAAAGGCTTCCGCAATTATATATAGTATATGATAGTCTTGCAAGCTCTACTAACTTGATTTCTCCTTTCCTTCTAGACAATAATTCAAGTTTATTTTGATCTACTAACTTTTGTGGGCTAAAAACTTCATTTTTCAAATCCTTGAATTGCTTTCCTTTTTCTTTTTTTTGTGTCTCTTTTCTGCTAGTGGAACAAGAGCTAAGGATAATGCAATTTAGAGAGCAAGATGGTTGAGCACACTTGCCAAGAGGTGATATTTTAGCAATAGTGGAAGCAAGAAGAACAAGGGAAAGGCTAAGGTCTAACGGTTGCAAGAAGAAAATTAAGCTTTTGGTTTAATTTTTTGTTTAGTGACACCCATCATTTTAAGGATAGTGATAGGGCAATGTACCTTTTTCTGTATATTGCTAGAAAAGTGTAATTGTTGTTTCATAAGGTGTTATTTTTTATGAAACAATTTACTATTGGTAAACACTTGATATTTCAACTCATGGTAGTTGAAGAGAACAATTTACTATTTGTAAACCTTTTGGTTTAATATTTCATTGCTTAATGCATGTCCAAGCATCCAAGTGATCAAATAAAGTGATTTTGTCAGTGTTAACTAAGGAGAATGATTTGATCCCCAATTTATATTTTTTATTGTGACTTAATGCAAGCCACATATTGGCCTCTTCTTGGTAGGAGAGATTTTTACTATTTTCTCAATAATTTTCTTTAGCTTTCTCTGGAAATTTTCTTTAAATTTTCACATTAGCACTTCAAGCTAGAAGTTTTCATAGCAACTCATACATTGGTAGAATGCCATTAATTTCATTTAAGTTGAACATTACATAGTTGTGAACATTTTTATATTATATTACATCTCATCTAAATAGGTAGGTACATTACATCATAATCCCCCCTTTTTTTTATCACTCCTACATAAATAGTCACTACAAGTAAATATGACTTCCATTATTAACACTTGGACCCAAACAAAAGGCTATCACAATCCCACTTAGGGATTGTCTTATGCATTGCAGCTTCATTCTTTAGCCTTCGGTTAGAGTCCAATAGTCCATTAATAACACTTTTGCTCTTTGTTTTGAATTCAATATAATGCCACTCAAAGTAGTTACATACATTACGATCCTACACAACAAAAAAGAAAAAAAAAACAATAAACAAACTTATTAGACTATGCACTTAGAAACCAAAAACATGTAAGTGAAGCCAAAATCAAACAAATGAACACCCCAAACTTAGTACTTGCACCACAACAATCAAAAAAGAAAAACTTTGTGTCACATGTCATGAAAATTATTTGCACTATTCTTAGCTTGTCAGGTCAACACGTAAACCGCATAATTTTCCTTTACAAAACTAAGAAGTTGCTATGAACAGGACCCCATTAATGTAAATTGGAGTCCTACCAAGAAGATTTTTATTCGTCTTTTTGCCATTCATTCCTTAAACATTAATTGGGTTTATAATATAATTTATCATATATGCTCTGTAACATCCTAGTTATTCATTATTTACTAACATTTTGATCTCAACCTCTTTCCATTAAGATCCATGCTATCCTGTCAAAATATGACTTCCTATGGCTAATACATCTTTAACTATGATTTATAAATATGAACTTAAAAGTAAAAACTACATGGACATTTAACAGATATGACATTGGAATATATTACCTTGCAAAACCATATTTCATAATGATGATTGGAAAAAGCCTTACTTAAAAGTAATGTTGCATGACAACAACATAAGTTTACATGTTTTATTAAAAGGAAATGAATCAAGATTCATTAGATCAGTTTGCACAGCATATGTAACTGATATGGATAAAAAATAGTGCTCATTCATATAAGGCATAAGCTAATGGTTTCAGATAAAACCGTCAGGCATAAGCTAACGGTTATATATAAAACCGTCAACTTCTGTTGGTAGAAGTCAATGAACGGAGTTTTGATAGGGGCACTGTAGGGAGTTCGCAAGACGCACCTGAAGGCTGACACCATCAATAAGCTGATGCCAATAAGACTGAAGGAAATGGGATAAGCCGACTGCCCTGATACAGGTTTGCTTGCTGCCCACGATTGCATATGTAAGGAAATGTCTTGCTCTCCACGTTTGGTGCCACATAAAAGGATTCCTATAAGGAAAGGATTCCGCCAAATACGCCTAAAGAGACTCCTATAAGGAAAAGACTTCTGCAGCAAGAAAGAGATGTCAACCATCTACTACTATAAAAGCCCCAATACCCTCACTAGCCAAGGTACGCATAATTGACCCGTTCTAGCACTCTAGAGTTGTGAGAAATTCTAACTTGACCTTTGGAGGGTATTTGGCCGGTACCATACCGGTGCTCTCTACAAGGTCTTCTCTTTTTGTGTTGTGCAGGTGTTGTTTCGAGTACATAAGAACCGTGTAGCTTACTGGAGGTTTTTTTGGCATCATCAATGGGCGCCGTTTGTGGGAATCGGCTTTGTAGTAGATTTGTAAGTCATAGCAAACGCTTCCCGGACAAAGAGTTGCATGGTACTTACTCGATCAATGGCAACCACCAACAACGTTCAAGAAGACGAGCTGTGATCGACTGCTCTCGATAGACAAGTGCAAACTTTAACCGTGGCCGTGGAACGCCTCACTAAGCAAAACCAGATTTTGGAAGAACAACTATGCCAGAAGGTAGGACACGATGCTCAGAAAGAGGACTAAGAAGGTACTAGTGCCGAGCGACGAGACCGAGAGGGACCGGAGGGTAGTAACGCCCCAAGCAAACCGGAGCGACAAAATGTAAACCTCCCATCCCTCACGGATATGACTCCACCACCTGTTGCCGCAGAGATACAGGCGATAAAAAAACAAATGGAAGTTATGATGAACGCCCTTAAGTGATGAGTGTCCAGCGATCTTAACGATCTTGTTAATCGAAATGACTCACCGTTCACCACCTCTGTCAATTCCTTCCCCCTATCGCATAAGTTTCGCATGCCACAGATAAATAGTTACGACAGAGTCAAGGACCCTCTAGATCACCTAGAGACCTTCAAGACCTTGATGCACCTTCAAGGAGTAGCAAATGAGATCATGTGTAGGGTCTTCCCAACGATGTTGAAGAGTGCAACAAGAATTTGGTTCAACTGGTTGATGCCCAACTCCATCAGCACTTTCAAGGAGCTAAGCACTCAGTTTACTGCACACTTCATTGGGGGACATAGGTATAAGAAGTCTATGACTTGCTTGATGAGCATCAGACAGCGAGTGGATGAGACACTGAGATCCTACATATCCCGCTTCAATAAGGAAGCACTCTCAATTGATGAAGTCGATGACAAGATACTTGTAGCGGCATTCACGAATGGGCTACGAAAGGGAAAGTTTTTGTTCTCCCTATACAAGAATGACCTGAAGACTATGTCAGAAGTACTTTACAGGGCCACCAAGTACATGAATGCTGAAAATGCGTTGTTGGCTCGAGAGGAAAAGCCCAAGAAAAGGGAAAGACAGGAAGATACGCGACAAGACCAAGGGTGGAAGAAGGCAAGAATAGGAGATCGAAGGGATGAAAGGCGCTCTAGGCCCCCAGGAGTAAGGTTCACAAGCTTCACCCCATTAACCACCCCAATAGACCAAGTTCTGCTGCAAATCAAGGACGAGGAGGCCCTGATCTACCTCGGAAAGCTGAAAGAAAATCCTAACAAGTGATCGAGGGACAAATATTGCCGCTTCCACCATGAGCACGGTCATGACACGGCCGATTGCTATGACTTAAAGTAACAGATCGAGGCCCTTATCAAGCAAGGGAAATTGCAGAAGTTCATTAGAAAGGAGAGAACGGATCCACCTCCTCAAGAGCAGCCCTGCCAATGGGACAATGAGTGCCCTAGACCCCTCATAGGAGACATAAGGATGATCATAGGGGGAACAGCGACTACTGAGTCGTCAAAAAAGGCCTGCAAGACTTAGCTCAAGATGGTCCAGAACGTCCAGCTGATGGGCTCCGTGCCAAAGATAGTGCGAATAGAAGACCCCGTCATCGAATTCTCGGAAGAAAATGCGCGATGACTTCACCACCCACATGACGACGCGCTTGTTGTCAGCATTCGAGTAGAGGACTACAACATGCACTGGGTGCTGGTCGACAATGGCAGCTCGACAGATATCCTATACTACCCGGCGTTCCAGCAAATGGGGATTGACAGAGAACGATTGATTCCAACAAATGCCCTGCTTGTTGGTTTTGGAGGAACAAGGGTGTTCCCCCTGGGCGCAGTCACATTATCTGTAATGGTAGGCGACTACCCTCAACAGATCACCAAGGACGTAACATTCATAGTGGTCAAATGCTCGTCCGCCTACAATGCTATCATCGGACGACCCACCCTCAACTCGTGGAAGGCTGTAACCTCAACCTACCACCTAATGATTAAGTTTCCTACCGACTATGGAGTGGGAGAGCTATGCAGAAATCAGGTGGCTGCACGCGAATGCTATGTAGCCATGATGGAAATGGATGACTACCTCCAAGCTATAAACATAGAAGAACACTGGATGGCGACGAAGCCCATAGAGAAGCTTGAAGAGATACTTCTTAATGACTCCAAGCTCGACCGAACAATCAAAATTGGAACCCTCGCTAATCCTGCGCTCCGTCAAGCGCTCATAACCTTTCTTAGAAGTAATCGGGATGTATTCGCTTGGAGCCACGAAGACATGCCAGGGATAGACCCTTCAGTCATGGTACATAGGTTGAATGTGTAGCCCTTCTTCCCACCCATTCGACAAAAGAAGAGGTTGTTCAGCCTGGAGCGAGATCGGGCCATAGCGGAAGAGGTCCGCAAACTACAGGAGGCAAGTTTCATTAGGGAGGTTTACTACACCAATTGGCTGGTGAATGTGGTGATGGTTAAGAAAGCTAGCGGGAAGTGGTGGATGTGTGTGGACTTCACCAACCTTAAGAAAGCATGCCCCAAAGATAACTATCCCCTCCCATAGGTTGACGTTCTAGTAGACTCTACAGCTCAGCACCAGCTGTTAAGCTTTATGGACGCTTTCTTGAGTTACAACCGAATCCAAATGCACGAAGCTAATCGAGAGAAAACTTCGTTCGTGACTAGCCAATGCCTTTTCTATTATAAAGTGATGCCATTTGACCTGAAAAATGCGGGCACAACGTACCAAAGGCTTATGAACAAAATGTTCGCACAACAAATTGGGAGGAATGTCCAAGTCTACGTGGACGACATGCTGGTGAAAAGCTGAAGGGAGGAAGATCACTTGGAAGACCTCAGGGAAACATTCGACACCCTTTGTTCTTACAACATAAAGCTCAATCCAAGAAAGTGCGTCTTCGAAGTGATGGCAGGAAAATTCCTAGGATTCATGGTGTCTCAAAGGGGCATCAAGGCCAACCTGGACAAGATTCAGGCCATAATGGAGATGACACCCCCAAGAAATGTAAAAGAAGTACAAAGCCTCAACGGAAAAATAACAGCACTGAATAAGTTCGTGTCAAGGGCAATGGACAAGTGTTTGCCCTTCTTCCGCATGCTGAAGAAATCATTCGAGTGGACTGCTGAGTGTCAGCAGGCATTTGAGGAGTTAAAAGCTTATCTCTCTTCCCCGCTGCTGCTAAGTCCATCGTAGCCAGGAGAAGAGCTTTTCCTCTATCTGGCCGTCTCCCCTGCTGCCGTAAGAGCTGCCTTGGTCAGAAAAGAAGAAAGAGTGCAAAAGCCCTTGTATTATGCTAGCCGAGCGCTTCGCAAGGCCGAAGAAAGATACCTACCCATGGAGAAACTCGCATTTGCATTAGTTAAGGCAGCTCGCAAACTCAAGCCATACTTTCAAGCCCATACGGTGATCGTCCTAACTGACAAGCCCCTACGGTGGGCGATGAGCAACCTTGAAGTTGCAGGTCGATTGGTGTTATGGGCCATAGAATTGAGCGAGTTTGACATCCAGTACCGCCCGTGGACCACCATCAAAGGACAAATCGTAGCGGACTACATAGCAGAATTCACCTATGACGAAGACAAGAGGGAGGAGTTTCCTTAGTGGAGCATACATACAGACGAATCGTCCAACGGGTAGGCTAAGGGGGCTGGCATCGTACTACTGTCACCCGAAGGAAACACGGTTGAATGTATGGTCCATCTCAACTTCCCCACCACCGGCAATGAAGTGGAATATGAAGCATTAGTAGTAGGCCTCGACCTCGCCAAAGCAGCGGGAGCCGCAAGTGTGGTCATTTACTACGACTTTCAGGTCGTTACTAACCAAGTGAATGGAGACTATGAGTGCAAGGGTGAAAGGATGAAGAGGTATCTAGATCAAGTAAGGAGAAGAGTAGACGACCTAAAGGCCAAAATCATCCAAATCCCCAGAGGAGAAAATGAGCAAGCCAACCGTCTTGCCAAAGCCGCTTCAGCAGAACATATGATCACCCTCAGTAATGTACTCTCTTTTGTTCAACTTTCTGCACTAATAGTTTCCGACGACGAACAGGAGATAGGCTCTGAAAGTAACTAGACCACATCATTAGTTTCATACTTAAAGAATGGCGTCTTGCCAAGCAGGAAGGAGGTCGCGAGAAAGCCGAAGGTCTAGGCAGTGAGATTTGTCTTCATAAAAGATGTCCTGTATAAAAGAGGCTTCTCCCGTCCGTATCTGAGATGCTTAGGTACGGAAGAGGCAGACTACGACATGAGGGAGGTACACGAGGAGATTTGCGAAAACCATTTAGGGTCAAGATCATTAGTGCACAAGCTTGTGCGAGCAGGGTATTATTGGCCCACCATGTAGAAGGACGCCGAGGCTTATGTCAAGACCTACGACAAATGCCAAAGGTTCAGCAATATTATTAGACAACCAATTGAAGAGTTGACCTCGATGACAGCCCCATGGCTGTTTGCTCAATGGGGATTAAATATTATGGGACCATTCCCTACAGCAGAACGACAGCTAAAGTTCCTGGTAGTGGGCATTGACTACTTTACAAAGTGAGTGGAAGCTGAAGCCTTGGCCACCATTATGGAGAAGAACATGCGGAGTTTCGTTTGGAGATGCATCGTATGCAAGTTTGGCATCCCTAGAGTCTTAGTCTCGGATAACGGGAAGCAATTCAACAATGACTCCTTCCGGGACTTTTGCTCGTAGTTAGGGATAAGAAACCACTATTCCTCCCCCGCCCACCCTCAGGCTAACGGACAAGTCGAAGTCACGAACCGATCTTTGCTCAAGGTTATCAAGACTCGGCTCGAGGGGGTAAAGGGTATATGGCCTGAAGAGTTGCCAAGCATACTATGGGCATACAAGACACAAGTAAGGACACCCACAGGAAAAACACCATTCCAACTAACATACTGGAGTGAAGCAGTCATACTAGCCAAGGTTGGACTCACAAGCTACAGGGTGCATAACCACGACGAGAACAAGAACGACAAGGCCATGCGTCTACAACTTGACCTAGTAGATGAAGTCAGGGTGGCAGCAGAACAAAGGCTAGCACGATACCAGGACCGCATGGCTAAGCACTACAACTCCCGGGTCCGACACAGAGACTTCCAGGTTGGAGATCTTGTTCTAAGGAAAGTCATAGGTGTTGCAAGAGACCCCACCCATGGGAAGCTCGGCCCGAATTGGGAAGGACCTTATCGGATCACGTCATGGCAGAGGAAAGGCGCTTACCACATGGAGACGTTAGACGGATGGAAGCTACCACATCCGTGGAACACTGAGCACTTACAGAAGTACTACTAATAGAGAAGACAACATGGAGAACAATGCCCCCCTTTTTATTTACAGTTCACCGTAGTGAATTTTAGTTATACTTCTCAGTTTTATCATTTACTTTAGTTTTTGCAACAATGCCTTTTTTCCTTTTAAGCCCAAAGGGCAGGATTTTTTCTTTTTAGAACTACTTTTTTCTACGAATGCATGGCAATAAGAGGAGTTTATTCAAAAATGGCTGAAGTTTCTATTTACAAATTTATAGCTTACAAAAAGTGAACAACCCTAAGTCCACAAAAAGTGACGACTTTAAGTTCACAAAGGTGGACGACTAAGTTCACCAAAGTGGACGATTTGAAGTTCACAAAAGCCGATGGTCTCATCAAATTGATGAGATTATGAAAAATGACAAGGTCATTAAGTCCATAACATGGACGAAGCTATATAAAGCCGACGGGCTTATAAAAAATGACAAGGTCATTAAGTCCATAACATGGATGAAGCTATAAAGCCGATGGTCTCATCAAATGGATGAGATTATAAAAAATGACAAGGTCGTTAAGTCCATAATAAAGACAAAGCTATAAAGTCGACGGGCTTATAAAAAATGACAAGGTCATTAAGTCCATAACATGGACGAAGCTATAAAGCCGACGGGCTTATAAAAAATAACGAGTACGTCAAGACCATAACATGGACAAAGATATAAAGTTGATGGGCCTATAAAAAATGACATGTTCATCAAGTCCATAAAGTGGACGAGGTCATAAGGTTAGCAACACAATCAAATGCCCAGAGGTAAAGCTCATGAAATCGACGAGCTTATCAAACTCAAGGGATAAGATACACAAGCTCAAAAAGAACATAAGTTGATTGCCCATAAGATGGACGAGCCTGTGTTGACGGATTTTTTTTTTTTTTTTTTTTTAAATAAACAAGTCCGTCCTTAAAGTTAACGGGTTTCCCAGGATAAACGGGACTGCAGGTCGACGAATTCATTCTAGGCATCCAACACACAACGCATCAACAAGTAAAAGGCAAAAAACGACCGAAGTAACATGCTATATAACAAGATAAACTGTTTACAAATAAAAGCCCAAAAGCAAAGGGGCACTTAAACATTGTTTGCAAAATAAATGAAATACACATAAAGCAAAATCAGGTAGCAGGAGCGTTAACAAGGTTCTCATCATCTCTCTAAGATTGAGGGTTTTCAACATCCACAGGCATAACTAAAGGGTTGGAAGCAGAAACATGAAGAGGATTGGCAGCAGGTTGGGCCAGAATGACGGCGCCATCATCCTTGGGAGGAAGATTGGATCCTGGGGAGTCATCACCTTCATCAACAACGACGTCACCAATAGGCGTCATCGGTTCAGGTTCATCCATTGTGATCCCAGATAGGTCCAAGTCTGGAAAAGACGATGCGACCTGTTTGAGGCAATCGTCAAACCCAATTTCATATTATTCAGCACAGGAGTCAATGAATGATTGCGACGCCTTGAATTCCATAATGGCGTCAACCCTAGCCTTCTCCACTGGCTGTCGCAAAGATGACAGCTCTTTCTGCAGCAGCTCCTTCTAACGACCTGCCTCCTCCAACTTCCCCTTTGTCTCCTTCAGCTCACTGTTTAGAGTGTGGGGGTCATCCTTATATTGCTCCTGCTCCTTCAATAAGTTTGTATTATGCTTCCTAACCCGACTGACGACCCCCTCCTTGGTAACACAACGGTCTTGAATGGCGTTAACAAACACCAAGGCCTGAAAATGATACAGGCATCAGTCAATGAACCAGAAAGAGACGGAACCAACTTAACCTGAGGAAGCAAGCATACCCTAGCAAGATCGAAAAGAGCTGACGCTCCTAAGTCCTCCGTCCCTAATTGATCGCAAGGCCCTATGTCTGTCGGCTTTATAAAGGATTTCACTTCCTTGACGGCATAGTCCTTATGGGTCAGAAGGCAACAAGGACCCTCGATGACAGGACCGGAGGAAGTCATCACTCCCTTGCCCGCACCCTGGCTTGACTTGAGGGGTGACTTCTTAGGAGGCACATCCTTTGGAGTGACGGCAACCTTCTTGGATGGACGGTAGTCCTTCCCATCAGGCTTCCTTTTTGAGACCTTAGAGACGGTCTTGAGGGCTGACGAGGATACCCCCTTTGTTTCCTTCGCCTTCCTTTCCTCCTCCTTTTTGTGGGCTGCGATAGCCCTCACCCTTTGTTTAGCAGTTTTCATCTCTGCACAAAATAACTAACATTAGTAAGGCAAATAGAATGAGTAAACTGACGGAGGTGATAAAGAATCTACTTACGTCGCCGAGAAAATTTGTCCAACCTACGAGCTTCAGCCGACGACTCTAGACCCCCGCAATACAAGTGAATAGTGTCAAGGATAATCAAGTCCCTACAATTTCGTTGCTCAAATAGGATTTCAAGAACCTGACGGATGAATGCCTCCTACTCGTCAGTTATAAGTGGACAGGCGCAGGCTGGGAAAGAGAGACAAAACGACGACATTAGAACACAATAAATGGAGCAATAAATAGCTAAAAGATGACGATGTTAAAAGCAAAACAAAAGTTGTTGGTGTTAAAAACGGCTTTAACTATTGCCCAAGTATTATCAAAACCATGAGGCATGGTAACCCACTCTTTTGAGCGGCATACCCAATCAGACCCCTCAATGAAAAAGTATCTACTTTTCCAACTCCTGTTGGAATCTGGCATGTTAGATACAAGTCTTAAGTCCTTCTCCCGGACAGAAAAATGATAAGTTCCTTTAGATGAAACGATCTGACGAGGTTTGTAGCAGTAGAAGAACTCGTCTAAGGAAAGCTGACGGTTTCCACCGCTCAGACGACCCCACAAAACCTCCGCTCCAATAAAAGTCCTCCAAGCATTAGGGCAATCTGGCTGATGGATAGCCCCATGAAGTCAACCAGTTGACGGTGCAAAGCCGTCAGTGGTAACCTTAATCCAGAAGTAAACACGGTGTCATACATACTGACATCTGTGGTCATCCCTATATAGCACTTTTCCTTTTTCCTAGGGAGACAGATTGAAATGTGGTCTGGGATTTGGAAACGGGTACGTAATTCCTTGAAAACCCTGTCACTCATTTTCGGCAAAAATTTGTTGACAGCCCAATTCTCGAGAAGGATGAAGGGACGATTTCCTTTGGGACTTACTGAAGCCTCTTCATAGGACTCCTTGTCACCCTCATCCTCGTCCTCATCTCCGTCACTCTCTCCCTCCCCTTCATCCTTACCTACTACTTCCTCCTCAACTTAATCTTCTACATCATTGCCAGGAGACTGGGCTGATGTTTCCCTTTCTGACGACCCAGAAAAGCCGTCGAACTTTTGACCTGAACCAAAAACTTCGTCGTAGCCCGCTCCATTGCGAACTGACGACTATTCACTCGACACGTCACTTGACATCTGACTACCTACAAATGACGGATCCATTCTAATTACCTAAATTGATGTCCTCACTAAAAATTGTTTAGATAGAGCAAAAATGCAAAGAAAGAAGAAAAAAGAACTTACAGGTAAATGAACCTTGGAGGAAGGAATAGCTTTAAAAGTGATGGCGTTAGCAACAAATGACAAATCAACAAAGCTGACAAAGGCGAAGGTGACGATCTCTCTCTCCCAAGGATCAGCAAGGTTGAAATAGAGGAATGAGGAGAAGGATGCGCGTTACATATAGGAGGAAAAATGTGCGAGAGACGAAGCGATGCCCTCGTCCAAAAACGAAGCCAACGAGAGTGCACCACGTGTCCAAAGCATTAAATGACTGGCGGCTCGAGGAATTACCCATAAATGATTTTCCCGCTCTCTTGGACCAAAATATAGTTAACCAATAAAAACTTAACTCCACAACCTGTCAGTTTAAAACGATGAGGATATGGAGTAGGGGGCAGCTGATATGGATAAAAAATAGTGCTTTTTTATATAAGGCATAAGCTAATGGTTTCAGATAAAACCGTCAAGCATAAGCTGACGGTTATATATAAAACCGTCAGCTTCCATTGGTAAAAGTCAACGAACGGAGTTTTGATAGGGGCACTGTAGGGAGTTCGCAAGACGCACCTAAAGGCTGACACTATCAATAAGCTGACTCCAATAAGACTGAAGGAATTGGGATAAGTTGACGGCCCTGATACAGGTTTGCTTGCTGCCCACGATTGCATATGTAAGGAAACGTCTTGCCCTCCACGTTTGGTGCCACATAAAAGGATTTCTATAAGGAAAGGATTCTGCCAAATACGCCCAAAGAGACTCATATAAGGAAAAGACTTCTGCAACAAGAAAGAGATGTCAACCCTCTGCTACTATAAAAGCCCAAATACCCTCACTAGCCAAGATACGCATAATTGACCTGCTCTAGCACTCTAGAGTAGTGAGAAGTTCTAACTTGACCTTCGGAGGGTATTTGGCCGGCACCACACCGATGCTCTCTGCAAGGTCTTCTCTTTTTGTGTTATGCAGGTGTTGTTTCGAGTATGTGAGAATTGTGTAGCTTATTGGTGGTTTTTTTGGCATCATCAGTAACTATTTGCGAATGATGCAATTATACATCCTGTAGCTTAGTTCTCTTTATACTTAACATTCAAAACTACATCAGTATTGTTTACATACATTATTGGTAATAAATTGGTTAGTAAGAGTTAGTGGTAGAGTTAGTTTTAGTGTGAATCTTAGAGAGATGCACAGAGTTGGTCATGCTCTGTTTTTTGGTATATAACCTATAGTCTAGTATTTGAGAATGAATGAATTACACGTTCTAACCAATCCTTCCTTCCAGATTTTCTTTCTTTGAATTTTAACATGTTTAATCAAACAACCAAATCCAATTACAGCACTAATCATATATCCCTCTCAGACATTTCATCAAACAACTGAATAACATTCTCAAAAGTACTGTAAAACCAATTTTGATCATATGGGCATTTTACGACAACCAACTCTACCCAATCCATCACAGGTTTCATACATTTGGTAACCTTGAAAATTAAACCATACTATGAAACTCGAGCAATGACTTGCACATGGATGATTGAAAAAAAAAAAAAAAAAAAACCCAGCAGGCAAGATGATGGCGGAAACAGTGGTGGTTGGCAATTGTGCTTTGGCTTGGTCGCCTCCTCCCTCTCTCTCTCTCTCTCTCTCTCAACTACGCCATAGGTAGGTCCCTTTCAGTCTCTCTCCCTCTCACACAGTTTAGTCCTTGGATATTTGGTGATTTAAAGTTCAAGTGAGATGCACCGTGTATATTGTTTGTGTTTTAACAGAAGACTAACATATGTGTTGATTTGACAAATGTGTAAAGTTTGTGAAGTAAATTGGCCAAAATAAAAGTTTATGAGGGTGTCATGGTCACTCCCTTAAAGTTCAGAGTCATATGAGCATTTTTTCCAAATTGTTTTATAGAAAATACTTTTTGGAAAATAACTCATTTTTTAGAAAACTTTTAAAACTAAAACAAACGTAAAATTGAAGTTACAAAGACTTTGAATTCTAGGTCAATATACAATTTGTAATTTAGCTTGCATTAATTTTCTTACCAAAGAAAAAAAAAGATTAAACTTGTTGCACACAAATTGTTTTAGTTTTGCACACAAATGGTGACTTGTGGAAATTTCAATTGCTTTTTTAAGTGCATAAAAACTGTGTAAAATAGTTCATGCAATAAACACTACTTTAAAAAAAACAAATAAATAATTATAAGTATAGGCCATGTCTACAATCATTCTACTCTACAAGTCTACTCTAATTATTAATTATCTAGCTCTACTCTGCACCCAAAATTCGGTGCAATTCACCCCTCACCACACAATTTTTTTTATTATACTATTTTAACTTCTTTTTTTAATTCAATGGTTGAGATTGAAAATTGATTTTTCAGCTCTCAATCTCAACCTTTAGCAACTATTGCATAAGGTGTAATATCTAAAATCTCTATCCCCAAAATCACAAAGATGTATAGTCATGTGTCTTGATGGTGCGGCCATTGCAACTCTCAATCTCAACCTTTAGTAGCTATTGTATAAAGTGTAATACCTAAAATCTTAATCCCCAAAATCACAAAAATGTATAGTCATGTGACTTGATGGTGCGGCCATTGTCGTGTGTCTCTCAACTTGCAAAGTTGCAACAAGAGTATTAAACTCTCCTAATATGGAGAAGGTATCTTATGCACCAAGTGCAGGAGACCTTTGTCTCATTGACAGGTGGACCTTATACCTATGGGGCCCACTTTATCAATGAGACCCGGCATATACAAAACTTTTGCCCTAAAATTGTAGAGAAACTAATCGACGCGCTCTACTTCCCATGTGTAAAAGGCCCTTATCAATATCAAATACGAGCTCTTCTTCTGTTACACTACTATTGATCGTCCCATATGTGAAAGGCTTGGCCTGGTGCACCCGCGTGGCCCACTCACCGTCCCATCATCCACCACATTGCTCAAATGAGCCCTTCCTGTATGGGCTGGCCCATTTATGATGGCCACATGTATACCCTCATCCATATTTTCTATATATATATTAGTATTTTCATGCGTTGCACGGTTTTTACTATAAACTTATAGAATAATCTATTTAGAAACAAGTCAACTAATTGAGTCAAAATCATATAATTGCATACAAAATATTGTTCTTAAAGGCATCAAGCAATCAAATAACATATTGAGGGCTGTATTTTTTTTCTTGAGGTAGATTCTATATTACTTAGTTATAGTGATCTTGTGAAGTAAAATCTTGTTGATATTCATAATATGCTATCTTCTAGTTTTTTTTTTGGGTAAATTCCAGAAAACTACCCTGAGGTTTGGGGAAATACCGCTCAGGTCCAACACATTTCAAAATTGACCAATTAGGTCCCTAAAAGACATATTAGTCCCTAATACCCTTAACACCGTTAAACCCTCCGTCATTTTTCTTTCCCTCACTCAGAATTATGAGTCTCTTCTCTCTAGTTCCTGTCCCTCTTTCAATCTCAGCCAAAGCCATAACAAAAAAACCCAAATCTTACCACAAAACTCAAAGCCAAAAAGATATAGAAACCCTTTGAAGAAAAGAAGAAAACTCATTTGACACAATTCAAAGATTAATCATTTGCACACTCAAAAGCCAAAAATAAGATGTAAAAACAAAAACCCAGATCCAAAAACAGCTCCAAAACAAGAAACAACACAAAGATCCACTGATTATTGAAGCTGGGGTCACACGGTGGGATTTGGGGTAAGATTTGGATAGCCATCAACACCATCCAAACCATCAAGCGAGCTCACAAGTCCTCCTCCACCACACTCGATTACTCCCCCATCCTCTCTCGCCTTCTCAAATCCGACCTCCTCACTACCCTACGTGAGCTCCTACGCCAAGACCACTGTGCCCTCGCTCTCCACGCCTTCTCTGCCGTCCAATCTGAATACAAAAATCCGGACTTGTCTCTCTACGCCGACGTGGCCCCCGCTCTCGCCAGGAACAGAATGGTGGAAGATCTCAACCATCTGATCTGTGACTTAGAGACAGATTGTGGTGGTGGTGGGATCCAGTGTGACGACAAGGGGCTCATCGGGTTGATCAAGGCGGTGATTGGTGCTGATAGGAGGGAATCGACGGTCAGGATTTACGAGAGTGTAGAGACGATATAGTTTTGTGGTAAGATTTGGGTTTTTTTGTTATGGCTTTGGCTGGGATTGAAAGAGGGAGAGGAACCAGAGAGAAGAGACTAGAGAGAATTCTGAGTGAGGGAAAGAAAAATGACGGAGGGTTTAACGGTGTTAAGGGTATTAGGGACTAATATGTCTTTTAGGAACCTAATTGGTCAATTTTGAAATGTGTTGGACCTGAGTGGTATTTCCCCAAACCTCAGGGTAGTTTTCTGGAATTTACCCCTTTTTTTTTTTTTTTTTATGAATATTATTCAAATGTCATGTAGGTGCTACTATATAGGTTGTATGAATATTAGTATTTGTAAAAACCGATACAAAAATTAATTACAGTAAAATTCCAGTAAATAGAACCAAATTCTTACCGATAAAAAAGAAGCATATGCTTTATTAAAATAAAAATAATTACCTACTCATAGTGTGGGTTATAATAAACTAATTGTCATGATGAATAATTTGGCACGAACTGGTTAGATCTCTTTCGCACGCATATAATCATATAAATAACAACAAAAATAAAAATAAGAAATAGTAGCATAAAAATTTTACTACAAAAGAAAATTAATTGAATCTAATAATAGGAAAGAAAAATGAGTATACAAATAAATAAATAACTCAGTACCAAGGGTATTGTTTAATCAAGTGCTTCGAAACCTCCAGGGATGTGTATGCCTCATGAACTCCCTAAGCAAATAATATAAAAAAACATGAAAAAAAAAAAAAAAAAAAAAAAAAAAGAAAAGAGAGAAGAAAGAGGGAATTCATTTTTTTGAAGAGAAGAGAGGTTGAATTTGAGAGAAGAAACTATAACAAATAACCCTAAGAAATGATAGATACTTGGATGTTCAAAATATTAATAATAAGAAAAAAAAACAGAGAGAAGTCATAAACCTCGTCTTATTATTTATAGTGAATTAGAGTCATAATATAATAAAAATAGCATCCATAATCATTCCTATATTTAGAACAAGAACCTCACCTGTAGTAGTCTAAAGTTCTCCTATGTGGCATATTCTTCAGTAAGAAAATAGAGTTGTTTTCATCTAGTCTTACACTTCATCAAACTATTGCATTTGACAAAATATTAATTCATGGACAAAATTTAACTACAAATTTGGTCATAGCTAATTGTTACATTTCCATTCAATATTATTGTTATTATTATTTTTTATTGAATGCAAATTTTGACAAATCCAATATTAGATTTTTTTTTTTTTCCTCATATCTTCCATGCAAAATTTCTAAAAGAATAATAACTGTATCATTAGTCAAATATTTAAATTTCAAATTTTTATAATATAAAATTATATATAAAAAATAATTTTATAAATCAAATAGTAAATAACATTTAATTGACACAAAATTTATTATATATATAAAGAACACGGAGAACATTTAATCTAATAGAAATATTTTAAAAATATATAGTTACATTAACTTTTTTCCTAGGAGTTGGAGCCATTAATTACAACATATAACTAAACTTTGTCATTCATTTATAATTTATATTGTCAAAAAAATAAAAAGTTTTATAAGAATCTTAAATTGTGTTGTCATTAAGGAAGAGTCAAATGGGCCAATACATTTATTTCCACTTATCGTGGTAAACTAAATATTTACACGAAAGGCAATTTTATTGTTATTTTTGAAAAAAGCATAGGAGAAAAAATTAATTTGAAAGTCGGTATTTTTGCTTGAATTTAGTTACTTTAATAATAATTAAAATAAAATCAAGCTAGAGGATAATGTATTTAAGAAAACATGCAACCAATATCAAAAACATTTGCCCATGCGTATTCCGAGTAATAGTATCCATAAAACTTTACTTTTTTTTTCTTTTCAATGACGTGAGATATAATTAAAAGAAATTTATGAAAAAGAAAAAGAAAAAAGAGCAGCATGCAACAAAGAGCCTCGTACGAACCACAGAAGCACGGAGTGGCTAACCTACTAAAATAACTTGGCATTTTGTCAATAAATTATAAAAAAGAATATTCAAACATAAATAATAAGCCATACAAATTAGAAAGTGCAAAGAAAGAAAGAGAATTACATCGGAGCATTAAATTAAACAAGAAGAGAGAGTTGAAAGTAGGAAAAATTAAAGAAGGTAGAAGGCCTTTTTGGTGGTCTAGGGTCGAATACCACCATTTGAACCTTTAATCTTAAAGTAAGTCCCCAAAACAGCGTATCCCACTTTTTCTCTCTCCCTCGTATGTAAAAATGCAAATAAGTCTTTTACTTACCTTACCCCCGTCACTATCAATAGCAATCACCATTACTTCCAAAGTACAATTTTCTCTCATATGTCAGTTTGCACAAAGTACAAACTCCTGTTCTCACTCTTCAGCAAAACCAAAAAAAGACTCCTTTTCTCAGACCATGCTAACCTCACCCAGATCTTTAATTGTCATTTGTCACCTTCAAAATCAATAATCATAATCTAGTCTAGTCTAATCTAGTCTAGATTTTTACTACTTTCTACTTCTTTTTCTTTTTTTCTTTTTTTTTTTTAATAGGCCCATGCCACCATATGCCTATATATAGAGTCATATCCTACTCTACAACTACCCCACTACTACTATACTCTTAACTAGCTTTAGCTTATTAGCTTTGCTAGTAGTAGGTAGTAGCTATAGCCGATCTACTGATCTGCCCCAAAATCCCACAAGTGTATTATCCTGTCACTTGTTGCTGCTGCTGCTGCCACATATCTCTCATTTGCAACGACAGCATTAACCTCTCCAATTCTCTCCCTAAAATGGTACAGACGCCTACCATGCTCAACGTCCCACACCGTTATCACACCCCCTGCGCACATTAGCGCGTACCCCAAGTTCATACACCCCATCACACGCCTTTGTGAACCAGATCTTCCACCCCCACCAATGTTAAACCTACACACTTCCTCTAGTGTACCTACCCGGCACACACTAGCGTGACCATGGTTATCCACCCTAATGTACCTCGCATCATTGCTAACATCAACCGAGGTTACAATGAATCCTCTATTACTCTCTTCCTCACCCAAAATCACATCTGGGTTCCTCAAGTCGAATACAATGAGCCTTGAACTGGTGCATGCCACTGCCACTGCCACTGCCACAGCCAATTGATGATCTTCGTCTTCCTCTTCACTTATAATTGCCGTCACAGCTCTTACTCGCCCAACGAACTCAGTCACCTCATTGATTAACAAGCGCCAGCCCATTAATGATTCTGGGTTAGTCAATGACCCATTCACATACACAAGCTCTTCTGTCACACTGTCCCATATGTGGTAGGCCCGGTTGGGTGCGCCTGCGTAAAGCCCCACCCACCATCTCCCACTCCCACACCCCGTAAAGTCCACCAATGCCCCATCGTTCACCACATCCCCCTCATGTGCCATTCTAATTACACCCCCACCCCCATTTATTATTGCCACGTATATATCCCCATCCAACGTGGCAAATGCCAGCGTGGCATCGTTGATGACTATGCCTGACACTGCCCTCGCAAATTGTCCTAGCCGGTTGCGCTCGTGGGGCCTCAATGTGACCATGTGGGTGTACGTCGCAAGGTCAAACACCCTCACTGCCCCGTCAGCAAAACCACATGCCAAGTGCCGGTCTGATATAGTCATGCAACGACACGTGTAGCCATCCTGATTGTCCACGTCATCAAATGCTAGGATACCATGTGCTGACCTTCCTCTGAGAAAGTTTTGGGCCGTCCGATGCCAATATACGAACTCATCACGCCATGTGTCATGAAGGAGCTGGGTCCGACCCCATATACGACGACTAAGACGGTGCCACAAGGCATCCCAACGAGAAACAGCCCGCCACGTCGAACAAACCTGCATCCACCATAAAATAATTGAAACAGCTAGCTAGCTAGTGTCACGTTCACATAGATATATACATATATGTATTGTATGTATAACTCATGCATTGCATGCACGTAGTAAACATGCATACCACACAGGTATATAGCCTGTTGGTGATTGTCAATTAATTAACCCCGTGCTTAAAATTAGACTCAATACTCAAATGGTTTTTTGCTTTTTCGTATAAAAATTTAAGCATATGTCCACCTACATGTAACACAATTATAGTTCTTTTAAAAAGGGAATTTAATGCGAAACCCAGTTTGTGCAATCAGACTGACTAATTAATTTGTCATATTTGGAGATGGAGCCTTTCAAACTCGCTTCAGAGACACGTACAAGCTGGTTCACTCAGCCCACGAGAATGCTATGCATCACACGGTTTGGGAATCGGTAACAGTTTCGCACAGCATAGAAACAGTCATTTGGACCGTATAAAATAAAGTAGGATTTTACTGGCATAGTTAATATCCCCTTGTTTTACCCAAGAGGGAAAAAAATATATATATATTATCACCAAACTTTTGTTTCTTTTTCTTCTTGAGACAAGTGAAGACATCTAAAAACCAAACACATGCCAATAGAATGGTCTCCTAGGAAGGACAAAAAGTTTCTATGCAAAAGCTTCTTGTTTGACCATGCTATTGAATTTTCTTTTTCTTTTTTCTTATTTTTAATATAACCTTTTAACTAACGGACAAGGATGTTGTGTTTTGAAGGAACAATTTCAAAGATATATGGAAGGAAAAGCTTTAAAATTGTATAGATTCAGTGTTTTTTTTTTTTTTTTTTTTAAGGGCTACATTCAGGAGACATGTCATAGACTCATAGGTCTGTAATGACAACATGTGATTGGGTTGAGAAACCTGACTAACGGGCATTATAGATAGATGAGCCAAAACCCAAAACCCCACACGAAGAAAGTCCATGCCATGCGCACATAGCTTTAATAGAGAGAGAGAGAGAGCGAGAGACTTTGGAGGAGGAGCCACACAGGGAGCTGATAAAGCAGCGAAGCAGGAGAGGCTAGGGACTAGAGAGCAGCTGCAGTACTGGTCGTAGAGCTAGGCGTAACAGCTACATCTAAATAAAGAAGGGTTTTGTATAGTATACTATCCTTTTCAGCATAGAATCAGTTTTGTCTCTATACATAGCATAGACTTGGTAGTCTTCTTATAAGACCCCTCATCATGCCACATCCCTACTATAAGGGAGAGACTGCGACAGCTCCTCCCCCTTTTATAATTACTCAATCCAATCTTTAACAAGACAAGGTACACCAAGTACAACCACACTTATATAATATATATGATGTACACAATTTATTTTTTATTTTTATAATTTTTGACGTAAACATAATAGGACTAATTTAAAAATGATGATATACTAATTGCAGTTTATCGGTAAAATTATTATAAAAATTTACTGTCACTAGGCATATATATATATATATATATATAAAAATAAAGAGAGAGAGTGGACAAGAATAAAGAGACAGAGATAGGCCAATGACCACTGGCAGAATCACTGAAGCACGGAGCAACAATGGTCAGCTTCCACTGCAATTTTATATTATTTGATTCTTTGAGTAACCGTGGAGACGAAGATAGTTTGCTGCAGCAATAAATTAAAGCCTCACACAAAAAATACACAGGCAATCAAAGGAGGTGGACTATACCATATAGAGTTATAGTTATTTAGTCATACCCCACATCCACAGACCTTAACAAGCATAGTAAGATTGGAGAGATCTACTGGTAGTTGAAGAAGACTTTAATTGGGGACCAACAAAGGACAAAGACCCTATTATAGGCATTAGCTGTGGTCCATACATTATATACCATTCATAAAGGTCATACAAATGTGATATAAACATAGGATCACAAAGCGTGCTTTCCCACAAATTTTTCTTTCATTTCCAAGAAAGGTCTAGCCGAAGGCCTGTCTCGTTAATATCAGGGAATCTTTATCCCGTCTCCAACCCTTGCCTTCTCTTTTTCCTTCCGAGTCTTTGACCCTCTCCAGACCTACTTCTACATACTACATTATTGTCACAATTTTGCTCACATTGTTCATTTGTATTTCTTGACTAATTTGATCCATATTGTTTATATCCAAACGGCGGAATCAGAAATTTTTGCTGCTTTATGGGCCAACTTTTAATATCACTACATATATATCTTAATATGTGCTTCGTGTTTACTTAAAAGAGTGTAAATGAAAACTATATATCAAAATGAGTAAATTAACACCGTACATATGAAGATTATTGCTTCATTTTTTCTTGACCTTTCTTAAATTCTACATTCTTCTTTTGATAAATAACTTCTTAACATTACAACCTTAATTAGATTTCATTCTTTCATATAGGCTTGTAGAAATCTTATATCATAGTAAGATTATAAGATTATCTTACTGGTTTATTATGTCCACCCCAGATTATATCATAGTTTATATCCCTAGGCCTCTAAAGAAGAGAATAGGAATAATTATTGTTATCTTCACGAAGTCTACCTCATAAATCATTGTTAAACTCCATCTTCTGATGTGATAATAAGAACGGACATGGACTCGTAATTATTTTGCCGAAGCTCATTCAGGTAGAGAGTAAAACAGTAACACCATTTCCACAATATTCTTTCAAGAAAGGGTATAGAAGAGATTTCAAAAATTATTTGTCAGACAAACTTATAAAAATAGCACTTTAAAAAGAATATACTCACATTCTTTCCCTCTCAAAAAAAGAAAAACGAAGAAAAAGAAAAAAAAAAAAAAGAAGAAGAAGAAGTGAACAGACCATTTATTACAACTGAAAAACAAGAACACAAAAGTTATCCAAAGACAAAAAAAAAAAAGAACAAATAAATAAAAATACAAAATAGAAGTCTATGAACTAGGCAATTTGGTTAATTTGTGATGAGAAACCATATCTCTTTGAGATGCCAAGGAGAGACACCAACTTGTAAGCCGGCATAGGGCTCCACGTGCTTTTTGGCATCGAGCACATGGTTTGGCTTTTGACTGATGCCACTGCACTCAATTTTTATGTTTCACTTTAAAATACTTTCCTTTGTCTCTATCTATCTTTACTTAGCCTATATATAAATATATATATATATATATATATAAGTCTAAAACGAAAATCTAACTAATAACAATTAATTTCCAACATAACTTTTATAATCACACAACTAACCAGAATTGAGTAATTATTCTTGATTATTACTTTTCAGGCCACATATACATTGGAAGAAAGTATTGACTATTCTTACTTTTCTCTTCAAAAAATAATCTCTTCAAAAAATAAAAATAAAAATAAAAATATATATTGACTATTTTGTTTAGGGTCGCAACTTATCTAGAAGGTAACTGTAGGCTGCAGCGTAATTAACGACAGAAAAGGAAAAAAAAGGGGTAAAATCAGAGAGATTACTGTTTGGAATTGAAGCATTGAGCTATGCAGCCTACGTAATTTAAGAGTGGACCATAAATTTTTTTTTTTCATTGTTGGCCAAAATGTGGACCATAATCATATCTAATATAAAAATGGTACAATTCCTACAAAAGAGCAATGCTGAGTTGCTGACAGAAATGTAAGATTTATTTATTTATTTACAGGAGCAAGGCGAACAAGACATAAACAACAATTGGGGTCTCCTTAAATCATGCTATATGTGATTTCCCAGCACCGCTAGCTAACTTAAAAAAGTAGGTTTCAAAGGACTCTTTATAAACATTTTTGTATTATAGAAAGGCATCCCATAAATTTTTCTGGATAGGTAAGAAAGTTCAGTCAAAAGTAGGAGAATTTCTAAAGCATAAATGATATTCATGCCAACAAAGGGAAAAAGGAAAGTCCATGCCAAAAGGGCTCTTTTCATAAGATATGGTATGGGGGGGTCCAAAAAATAGACATTTCCAAAGTAGAAAAAAGGGTGGGAACTAATTTTGTCAAGAAGAAACCAGACCTTCTGAAAGGGACACGAATTTTGTTATAAAATGACCCATAAAAAAAAAAAAAAAACAAAAACAAAAACAAAAACCAGTTGCTTTCGTAAAACAGTTTCTTCTTGGATGCTTATAGGCATTAGAGACCATCTCAGCATTCACCTCCTCCTGTTCAACTAAATCTTGTTAAAAGAAAATAATTAAATAAATTCTGAACTATGATATATCATTCCAAACATGTAGTTTTCGCCAGGGACTTTGACTAGACCAAATAAGTTGCCTATTTGGGAACAAAACCAACGGTTTTTTTTTTCCAATGTAGTAATTCTATTTCCTAATGCTATACCAAGGAGATTACAAAAATTATACAACCAACCATTTACAATTGTAACAATTTTGGTATCACAAACAACATCTAAGTCAAGAATTCTCAATCATCACTCGTCAATCTCTTCACATACAACCATAATAACAAAGACAACTTACATTTCTCAAGGAAAACAAGAAAAAAAGAAAAGAAAAGTGAAGCATAATAAAAATAATAAATAGAAATCATGAAAATACCTGAAATACATTGGCGAGAGCAGGAGCCGCAGCAAGACGTCCAATAGAGTGAGAAGCGTCAATGGCGACTTGGGCAGCTAGAGCTTCAACAAAATGCTCCGGCCAAACCTCGTTAACAGCACGTTGGCGAGAAGTTGAAGGCCCTTCAAAATTACCCCCTCTTCTTGCACTAGTGCTGCCACCACCATTGCCATTGCCATCTTCGGAAGAAGAAGAAGAAGAGGAAGACATTAACAAGAAGTGAAGCTATAAAGTTAGAAGAAGGAACAGAAGGGAACAAGGACAAAAAGTTAAGATAAAGACACAGACTGAGGGTCCCAAATGGGATGTTTAGGATTCTAGGATATATACGACCACATGTATATTTATTTACATATACATGCACCGTAAAAGCCACTTCTATTATTTTTGTCCATTTATTTTATTATTTAATTTAATTTTATTATACTTTTTAATATTATTAATAAATTTTATGGTATTATTTTAATTAATTTTTACTTTTCTTCAATTATACTTTTAACAAATTTTTTTTTTTCAATTTTTATAAAAATAAGTGAATCTCAAAAGACTCTTAACATTATACTTTCTACCCGTACTTATTACATTCGCTTTTATTAGTAAGCGGCGAAGTGCATACATTTACATACACATTTATAGGTTCAGTTTGATAAGGTGTTTTAGATAACAGTTTTCATTGTTTAAATAATATTACATTTATCTTCATATACTTTTTCATTTTGATATATTTTTAAAAAATACAAATAATATTACTAGAACAACATTACCAAGCAGCTCATAATCTTTTTTTTTTTTTTTTTCAAGAAAGTAGCTTGCAATTCCTTATTTGAGACGTTTGCAGTGCTGCTACCATGCTATCAAGTAAGTATTTTTTTAGATTTATTTTTAATTAATGGTGAAAATACGTATTAGAATCAGTTTTGTTTGATGCTCTTCACTCTTTCATTTTTAATGTCTAAGGACCAATGTTCCAAACATATATTGTTAACTAGCATGCATATTACACATGAAAAGAAAAAAAAAAAAAAAAAAATCATTCTAGCATAGGCACTTTAGTAATTTTTCTAACTATTTTGTTCTTATGAGCCTAGCTTTACTTGAAGTATAGATGAAGTTAAGTATAGAGAGTATAATGTATGTAGGCCGAAGTTTATTAATCTTGGTTGCCACAAGCATTGTAGCTTAATTTAGGGGTGACAATTTGTGTTTGCATGTCGGGTTTGTGTCGTGTCAACTCATGAATATCTGATTATATGAGTCAACACTAACCTGACATGTTTATTAAACGGGTAGGTCATGTCGACTTGTTTATCAAATTTTCTAAATAAAAAAAAATTATGAAAAAAATATATTTTTAATATAAAATTCAAAATTAATAAGTAACTGCATCACAAATAATTATACAAAACTAAAGTATATCTCAATATCATAAATAATCAGTCACAACATGTCAAAAAATAAATAAATAAATAAACCACAACAACTAATAAGTTTTGTAAGGGTGGGCTTTGGCGTTTAAGTCCAAAAGATAAATGCCAACGAGCCCAATATAATAAATTTGTAGAGAATGGGCTAAAAAGCTAGGCTTTAATGAAGTGGGCAATGTCCTAAAAGAGCTAAAGATGGTAAAAGAGTAAGGAAAAACAATGAATGAACAAATGTGGTGCACAGAAATTCTTTATCGGCTATGTCCAAGGAGAGTAGTTCTTGAATATATTTCTATTAAATTTGATTACAGTTGCTATTCTTAATGTTATAGTATTTTCTCTACAGATTCCCCCCCTCCTTGGAGGGTCTCTCATATTATATATATATATATATATATATCTTTTCAGGCGATCTTGGCCCTCCATTTATTGATTGTCCAGTCTATCACTTTAGTGCTTATCTCATCAAACACCTTCCCAAACCCTTTATGAGTTGTGACGGTCAAGGTAACACTGTTCAGGGGGTCTTCTCTACATAAATGTAGGCAGGAGATTTGGTTGGATGCATTGAATGTGAGGGTAGCCACCATCCCTCTAGTCATGTCAGGGCTAACCCCCTTTCTGAAACATTTTCTCAACAGCAGGACCTCCTTTAGCAATGAGTCACTGACGTGGCCTTACTGTCCAAGCGTGTAACCTTTTCGACATGATAATGGGCTCCTCGGCCATGGATATGACACGTGGCAAAAATAACTTATCTGAATTCTTGTACTCCACAAGTTTATATGCCTAAGATTTGAAAGATATATTAGTAAAATGTCATTTAATTAAATCTGTTAAACGGATCAAATGGGTTCCATAGGTTGAATAGTAACTCAACCCGTTTATTAAACGGGTTAGTCGTATCAATCCGAATATAATACGAACTCATTAAACGTCAACCCATAATCTACTAATTTCATTTCGTGTCATGTCGTGTCGGGTTGATGGGTCGTATCCAATTTTGCCACCTTTAGCTCAATTAGCACCTCTTGGTATTTCCTATGAAGATGTCAAATGTTCAAATTCCTACGCTCTCATTATGACTATTGAATTATAATAAATAAATAAATTTATTGGTTAATTTATTGCCAATCCTTTTGCTTGCTATTGGTGTTTTTTTTTTTTTTTTTTTTTCAATAATCATTCTTAAACTTGCCTTTTCTCTTTCCCATGAATGATATGCGTGTTAGCAATGACATCAATGAGAATGTTGTTGATTAAGATGAAATCCCCTTTGAGAAAAAACATTCAACAAGGTAATAAAGAAATTGGTTTGAGTGGTTGAAAATTCATCATTATATATGCTTATGTTGTTAATTTGGAACGTTGTTGAAATTTATAATTTTGAAGTTTGACATTTATTCATGTATTATTGTCTCTCGTAACTGATTTGTGTCAAATTCCTTTTTTTTTTTTTTCTTCTTCCCATTGATTTGTTAACATATATCATTTTTAAGTGATTTTTCACTAGTTTTCCCCCCAAAATTAGAATCTTATGTTCCTCAGTTCCTTGATTTGATCATATAAACTTATCTACGAGACCTTCTCACTAATCTTGTGTATGATCTTGAACATGACAGTCATGATGATAACAGTTATTTTAGAATAGAAATATTTAAGAAAAAACATTATTATATATTTAAGAAATGATGATATATCTGATTTTAATATATTATCATATTCTTTTTTATTTCTGTCAACTTAATAAAAAAGAAGAAGATAAGTATACTATTTGATAGAGTATATAAGCTACTTCTGTATAGGGTAAAATACAGTTAAGGCTCTTAAGATTTGAGCTAATGTTAGCCATGTCCAAAACTTTTCAAAATTGACAAACTTGGTTCTTAATCACCATGAGAGATGGGAGAAAAATGAGTAGTAGTTTAGGGTTCAATTTGGGTTTAGGGACCGTGTTGGTTAGTTTTGAGAAGTTTTAGAGTTATTTAGTATTAGCCCAAATCTTAGAAGTGTTAACTATATTTTACCCAATATATTAAAGTTTGTTAACCTATTTATAAACTTAATTTTATACTTTTTAATATAATTTTGGGGAATATACACAAAATCCCCTATGATTTTTAATTAAAACACGGACACTTTAGCGTTTTGACTGTAACACATATACTTTGTAATATTGCTTTATGCATAAATCGTTAAACACCTTTGAAAACAAACAATATGTTGCCCATGTAATATGACATGTGTACATAATATTTTCACATAAAATAGTATCACAAAGTGGTTTTATGTTGCACTAAAAAAATCCTAGGGGAATTTATTTTTAGAAAAATTAAATTAAAATTCCCCATTGTCAGGACTTACCCTGGACCCTCATGTGAAGACCAACAGACCAATACCCATGAGCTACAACTGACTCTCTTCCTAGGGAAGTCAAGTGTTAGAAAATTAACCGTTTACACAAAAATAATACAACACGTTGGTTAAGTATCATATTCAAAACTTATTCTATGTTTCAGGGGGTATCAAAAGGAGTTTTGTATATTTTCCCTTTAAATTTTATTATTATGTCATAATGAATTTTGTAAATATTTATTACATTTTCAATTAAGTTGGTTATAAAATATATTTAAAAAGACACAAATAACTTTCTTACAGTGCTAAATGTTTCATTAAAGTTTTATAAGTTTTTCTAAGATAGAGAATTTGGATTAGTTTCAATTGAACGGAAGTAGTTTTAAATTGGAGTGATACTTTACACAAAATTAGAATGAATTAGTCTAATGCTAAATTGAATTTTACTTAAAATATTTATGTACCGTGTACAGATATAGATTACAATTTTGAATTTTTTGTTATAATTTTTTATAAAAAGGATGTTACGTGACTAATTGGTAATTTGCACTTTCAAATTGGATTATAAATTGGTGATAAATCAAATGAAATGAAGGATTTGTGTATGGACATGTGAAGTGGGCTCTTCTTGATATAATTTCCCGCCCTGCAAGTGCACATTGTAAAAACGGGTCGGGGGGTTTTTTTTTCTTTTGGTAGAATAGTTTGAGAGTTTCAGGCTTTAAAAGAAGGATTGCAGCAATGGTAAGTCTGCTGGACAATTTGTCTCAGTTTTTTCAGGTATTTTTGTTTTCAACATGTCTCTCGTGTTGTCTGCTCTTTGCTTTCTCTGTATCTATTATCAGGTAAGCCATATATATATATATATATATATATATATATTTATATCTATCTTGCTCGGAGCTGGGGGTTTCAATATTTATTTTATTTTATTTGAGTTAGGGGGTTTCAAGATTATTTTAATAGTAGATAAAGCACCTATATTTGCATTTCTAGGCACTAGTATGTGTGCGCATACATGAGGTATGCATACACGTACTCGAGTATGCGTACGCAGGCATCAAGTACGTGCACGCATACACGCCCAAAATACAGTTTCAGAAAAGCAAAATGGCAATTTAACAAATGCTAGCATACTTCTCAAACAAAACTAAACTATCCTAAACTAACAACAAAGATATCAAAGATAAACAAAACAAAATTTGTTCCTAAACTTGCATTGGATCTAACAACAAACAAGAATGACACTTAACATGTCAAAACATGTTCAACAACATATCCAATCATTCAATTGTCCAATTAAAACATGATAAGACACAACAAAACGAAACATATTTCTAAGCATTCATAACATACAAATCAAATTAAGACAAAAGAACACAAGTTATAAAACCCTAAATTAAGGAAAAGTCATGGAAAGAGATTCAACTTGCTTATAGAACACAACTTGGTTGATATTTAACCAGCCCTTCAGTGCCTACACAACAAGATTGAATAATAATCAAGAGAATCAAAGTATTTAATAGTTCATAGGTAATCACAACTCAAAATAAAAAGATGCTTTTGAAAAGATTGTTTGAAAAAGTTTTAAAAAAAAATTAGAAAATAGTTTTCGCCCTAATGAGTAATAGAGAAAGGTTTTGAAAAGCCAAAAACGTGCTCAATGATGTGTGTGCATAAAGTTCAAAGTTATAAAAGGTTTTGGAAGATTTTAGGTGAAAAATCAACTCTCTCTTGCTAGCCCTTGAGTTTGGAAGCATAAGGTTGTATTTATATATTTGAACTAGGGTTTTCAGGCTCATTTTGAGGGTTTTGGACGTTCTATAGGGTATAGGGGCCGGACCCCATCAAAGAGGGAGGTTTTGGGCCCTAAAAAATGAAGTTCTGGGCTTCTGGAACTCAGCTTGCATACGTAGGTTTGGGTCTGTGCATGCATGCGTCCCTAGAAACCCTAATTCTAACAGCTCTGATGGCCTAACTTTAAATAGTCATAACTCACTCAATTTAAGTCCAAATTAGGCAAAATTTGAGTTCAAAATTGAAGCCCCATGATGTCTAATTTCTAATGAAACAAATCTCACTCAAATATTCTTTGTAGATCAAAAGTTATGGTCAAATAAATGAGCAAAGGTCATTTTTTAGCATCATTTTCAAAGCGATTTAAGCATTTTTGAGTTGTGATTACTTCCAAACTATCAAAATAACTTCAGTTACCTTTTGTAGACATGTCAAGCTCATCATTGGGACTGAGGACTAAAGTTTATTAACCGGGTAAAAAATGAGGTGTCTACAAGGGTCTTTGATCCATGTTGCTTTGAACCGAAAATGGTCTATTAGCAAATGTATCCATTGGTTGGGTGCCAAGAAGGAGGGGATTGTGATCAGATTTAATTGCTTCGAGGTGATTTATGATTGCTTTTGGAAAGGCCAGTCTCCATGAGGTGTTGGCAATTCCTCTGCCAAGCCTTTTCTCAATGGCAGCGCTTACCCATTTACCTTTGGCCCACAAAAATTTATTTCCAGAGAAACCTAGATCGATGGCTCCAAACTCAAACATTAAGTCTTTAAATTAGTTCGTAGAAGAGGAGCTTCCTTTATTTCCTCCAAACCTTGCTTCCTCATTAATGGTAAGATTAAAGTCTTCTAAGCATAACCATGGACATTGTTGGGATTCAAGGACAGCTATGAGGTCTTCCCAAGCCTTATTCCTCTTGGCTACGTAAGGAGGACCTTAAAATCCTGCTAGAGTCTACTCACATATATCATCAAACACCTTGACAGCAATCATGTGTTTATTGAATTCTAACTTCTGGACTAGGCAACCTATGTTCCACATCATACAAAAACCACCTGCTTTGCCTTCTGCATCAAACACAACTCTATCAGAAAATTTTAAGGACTCCATACATACTTCATTCTACTATTAGAGGCTTTTATTTCACATAGAAAAATGATGTTAGGCTTTGAGCCTTTAAGGCTGGAATTGTAGAGGTGTTGTATATACCTCGACAGTTCCAACTTAGGATCCTTATGTAAAGGTTGGGGGCATGATAAGGCCTGCCTCCTTGGCCAATTGAGTAGGTGGAGATACAATCTCTTAGAATTCTTGTGTCCTAGCTCTATAAGCCCTTGCTTTGAGAGATTCACCATGAAATTTTAGGGAATGTTCGGTTCAATGTTGTCTATTTGGGATAGAATGAAAAATTCTAGTCTAGACTGAAGGATCAAAGTTATTGTAATTGGGTTGAAATAGACTAGTTTAGGGCAAACTTTCCTCTATGATCAGGTGTAGCTTGGTTGCCCTTTTTCAAGACTAGGTCACCTTCTTCAAAGACTTTGGGTCTAACTTTCTTGTTGAATGCTCGCTTGATGCAGCGTTGGTACAACTGTCCATGGCACATTTAAGTCATGCACTTCTCATCTATCAAGTTCAGTTATTCATATTAGGAACGGGCCCATTCAGCTTCTAACACTTCTTTCTATGATAAGATTCTGAGAGATGGGATCTCTACCTTTGTGGGGAGGACGACATCCATGCCATAGACCAAGGAATATGGGGTTGCACCTGTGGAAGTACGAACAGAAGTGCGATAGGCGCACAAGTCAAATGGCAAGAAATCATGCCAATCTTTATACTTGTCTGTCATCTTCACTAAGATCTTATTTATGTTTTTGTTGGCGGCTTTTACTGTACCATTCATTTGAGGATGGTAAGGAACTGAATTCTGGTGTTCAATCTTGAACTGTTGGCATAGTTTCTCGATCATTTTTCCATTTAGGTTTTTCCCATTATTGGTAATGAGCTCTCCTGGTATGCCGTAGCGGCAAATGATATTCTGTTTCAAGAATCGGGCCACTATAACTTAGGTGACGCTTTTGTAGGAAGGGGCTTCCACCCACTTGGTGTAGTAATCAATAGCCACTAAGATATACTCATGCCCATTGAAGGCTTTCAGAATCGTGGGTTCGATGACGTCCATTCCCTAGGCTGAAAAAGGCCATGGCTTTGCAAGAGACTACAAAGGCTGAGGAGGAAAATTCTTTCTATTCTGATAGACTTGGCAATGGTGGCACGTCCTTACATGCTTGATGCAGTCAATTTCCATGGTGAGCCAAGAGTAGCTGGCTCTCACGATTTTTCGGGTCAATAAGGGTCTACTGGCATGGGCTCCAAGCAAGCCTTCATACATCTCTTCCATCAAATGGTCAACCTCGAGGGCATCTATGAATTGAAGCAAGGTTGTCTCGTGGTTCCTCTTGTACAGGACTTCCCCACTAAAAAAGAATTGGCACACAATGCGCCTGATGAACTTCTTCCCATTGTTTGTGGCCTAGTGGGTATTCACTATCTTTGATATAAGCTTTGATATCATGGTACCATGGCTTCCTATTGACTTCAGCTTCGACGTTCATGCAGTAGGCCGGCATGCTACAGACCTCTATGAGCAATTGTCACATATCATTTCCTTTTGCCAACTTAACCATGCTAGCTAAGGTGGCTAAAGCAGTTGCAAATTGGTTATGTACTCGTGGCAAATAAGCAAAAGTAATGTTTCAGAACTTCGGGATTAAATAGCTGACACATTTCTAATACAGAATCAACTTGGTGTCTCAAGCTTGCCACTTTCCCTCTATTTAGGAGATGATCAATAGGGAATCTTTTAAGACACTTAGATATGCATCGAACTCTAAGGCAACTTGCAGTCCTACTATGCACACCTCGTACTCTGTGACATTATTAGTGCAACTAAAATTCAGCTTGATTGAAACAGGGATTTGTTGGCCTTTCGGGGATACTAGAACCGCTCCCACTCCATTTCCAGTGCTATTGGCAGCTCCATCGAAATAAAGCTTCCAACGCCATGGTTCTACATTGCTTGGTTCTAGCCCTATTGCCCAAACATCCTTATCTGGGAAAAGGGATTCTAAGAAATCTAGATCGTTCAACGGCTGTTCTGCTAGGTAATCTGCTATGGCCTAGCCCTTGATGGCCTTTCGCGTCACAAACATAATATTGAATTCGGTGAGTAACATCTGCCAACGGGATATCTTCCCTATGAGGGCAGGCTTTTCAAAGATGTACTTGATAGGATCCATGCAACAAATCAATTGTGTGGTGCTGTAACTTACACGAGGCCCTTGCTAGGGCGTAACATGTCTTCTCAATGGTGATGTAGTTAATCTCACAACTGGTGAACTTCTTACTCAGGTAGTAAATCACCTTCTCTTTTTGATTAGGTTCATTTAGCTGGCCTAACATGCAACCCATGGATGCTTCTTGCATTGCTAGATAGAGAATCAACGAATGTCCTGGCGTTAGGGGAATCAAAATAGGGGGGTTCAACAAATACTGCTTAATCTTGTCAAAGGCTGCTTGACATTCATTTGTCCATTCTATCTTCGTATCCTTCTTCAAGAGCTTGAACAAGGGATCGCATGTAGTGGTTAACTGCACTATGAAGTGGGCTATGTAATTGATCCTTCTTAAGAAGCTTCAATCTTGTTTCTCAGTTTTTAGTGTAGGCATGTCCCTGACGGCTTGGACTTTTGCTAGGTCCACTTTAATTCCTCTCTGGCTAACTATGAAGCTAAGAAATTTCCTTTAACTAGCTCTAAAGATGCACTTGTTAGGGCTAAGCCTTAACCTGTACTTGACGAGGCGCTTGAATAACTTTCTCAAATCTATCAAATGATCTCTAGGAGTGCGTGACTTGGCGATCATATCGTCCACGTAGACCTCGATCTCCTTGTGCATTATATAATGGAATAAGGTTACCATGGCTCGTTGGTAGGTTGCCCCAGCATTCTCCAAGCCGAATGGCATGACATCATAGGTGTAAGTTCCCTAATGAGTGGTGAATGCTATTTTGGCTTTGTCTTCTTCAGCCATCTTGATTTGATTATAATATGAGAATCCATCCATAAAGGAGAAGAACATGTTGGTTGCGGTGTTATCAATCAGGGTATCGATATGTGACAAGGGAAATTATCCTTTGGGCTGGCCCGATTCAAATCTCTATAATCGACACACATGCATACTTTCCCTTTTTTTTTTTTTTTTTTTGGTATAGGAACAATGTTTGCAACCCAGTTAGAGTAGGCTATGGTGGTAAGAAAATTGGCTTTCAACTGCTTTTCTACTTCTTCTTTGATTTCAAGATAATCTCTAATTTCATCCTTCAAAGAGCTTGCCGCACTGAGGGGAATTCAAGTCTAACTGGAATCCTGTGGACAATGTCTTGGTATCTAGTCTTGGTATGTCTTGATAAGACCAAGCAAAGATTTCCTTGAATTCCTTCAGCAGAGCTAGAGCTTGTCTTTCATTTCCTTGGGAAAGTTTACCCCGATCTTGACAGGTTTTTCCGTCTTGCCTTCGTCAGCTAGGTTTATCACCTCTGTCTCTTCTATATTGGGCTTGGACCTTTTGCTCTCTTTGTTAAGAGCTTCTAGGATGTCTTGAGGTAAGTTCAAGACCTCTTCCATTCCTTCAACATCATGATCCAACTCTATTGTCTCATTCACATCATCTACACCTTCATTATAGCAAAAGGACGATGTACCCACTTGAGAATCAGAACAGATCCTATAGAGCGGAACATATACAGAGAAACATAAGAAAATTTGCACACACACATATTCATAGGAAAGCAAATAAAGAGAGATGCAAGAATTTCCTGAATAATATGCTGAATATTTCATTAATGGATTATGGGTAGGGGGAAAACAAAGTTCATGCCTGATAATGATAAAAGGGAAATGCTTTTTTTGTTTTTGTTTTTGTTTTTTTTGTTTTTTTTGTTTTTTTTTTTTTTTTTTTTGTTTCTAGGAAAAAAAATTGGGGAAATGAACAGGGAATACAAACTAAATATGCTATTCCAACCCTCTCGAGTGATCAGGAGGCCCAATCACTCGATGGTGGAATGCTTCTTACTCAGCTAGTGCAACCACAAAGCAAGACTCGATGGTCCAAAGGCCTACCGTCTTGCCTAGCATCCCTGGTCGGATAGTAGAAGTCGGATTATTTTCAGGAGATATGATAGCGTTCATGGAGAACTCTTCGGGATAGACCCGAATAATTCAAGCAAGATCAGGCTCTTTATCTTCCAATTCCTTGAAAGGTTTCGGAAAAGTGGTTTTGATATGGGGATTAGACATCCCTAAAGTGTCGCACTTCCTTCTCTTGCCTCTGGAAGCTTGAAAGAGTTCTTTATGAGTGGGTTCATACCCCAAACTGAATCTTCCTTTGTTATCTGAGATTTCAATGAGAGTAGGCCTTGGCCTAATTTGTAACCAAAATGAGCATTTCCTTCGCGGCCATTAAAACTACTGCAAGCTAGCCGAATTCAGGCTCTGAAGCATTATGGATCATGGAAACTAGCTTGAAGCTATGGAAAGATTCTTCAAGGAAGGCGTTGGCATCAATGTAGGGGATAGACGTCTTCTGGAAGACAGTCATGGGCTCTTCAGCCATAATGGTGATCAACTGATTCTTGGAGATGAACTTGAGTCTCTAATAGAGGGTAGATGTGACTGCACCTACTGTATGCAACCAGCGTCTCCCTAAAAGCATGTTGTATGGAAAGTCAACCTTAATCTCTTGGAAGTTGTCCATGAAGGATCTTGGGCCAATCTTAACCATTAGCTCAATTTCGCCTTGCACTTTGTGACGCATGCCATCAAAGGCTCTGATAATCATAGTGCTAGGCTTGATACGAGACATATCCACCTTCAGGCACTCAAGAGTGTCCAATAGGCAGACATTCAAAGCTAATCCATTATCAATTAACACCCTTATGACAATCATGTCTTCACACTTGATTACAATATGCATGGCCAAGGTATGATCTTTACCTTCTGGAGGCAACTCATCATCAGAAAAGAAGACTTGGTTGGTGGCAAACACCAATGATACCATACCTTCGAAGGAGGAGTTTGTAATACCAGTAGGAACATGTGTTTCCTTCAACACATTTAGTAGATCTTCACGATGGACCTTGGAAGATAGCAACAGGGCTAAGATAAAAATCTGAGCTGAAGATCTGTTCAACTGCTGAATCACATTATAATTGGCATTTTGGATGGTTTTCAAGAATTCCTCAATTTCTTCAGTGGTGACCCAATTCCTGACTGGCTCGATAGTGCTCTTGCCAATCTCTTTCCACATTTTTTCTAGTTTCTCAGGAGTATAACATCAACCACTCCTAGTGAGTCTGGCTAGGCCTGAAGAGATATTAGAGCAAACCTCTTCCTTTCCAGTTTAGGTGGAAATTTAAGTTACATCGTACTTCCATGGCACACGATGGCTATCCTTGTAAAGGAGTGCTTTGGCATACGGATGACCATGCCTTCTTGAGTTTGTAGATTTGGTGCCAGGGAGAACATCTTTAGACTGATGATGACTGGGCTAGGCAAAGTAGCTTCTAAAGCTTTTGGGCCAAGAGCCCTAGAGATTCCTTGGTTAAACCTTGGTAAGACTAAAGGATCGAAATCTTGAATGGCGGGGATGACAAAGGTTCCCTTCTGGATAAATCCTGGAGATGGCTTTGTGACTGCAGGCAATACCAAGACTAGAGGAGTAAAGCCTTTAATGGCTGGCATGGTTTGTCCGTTCTTTGGAGCTGGCACCCTTGAATCCATAAGTGATTATGTAATCTCTTCGATAATAACTGAAGTTGGATGTGCTGGAGGAATCTTACATAAGCTCTCTTGCAAGTATTCGTCCCAATCCTTCCTTGATCCTACCATCATAGTGCTGTTATTAGTTCCCGCTTGGGTACTCGAAGGGCATAGGCTAGCTGCCATGCAATCGCTCATTTGTATAGATTCTCTTTCAATTTAGATGATACCACGATCGGCTAGACTCTGAACTTGTGCTTGGAGCACTCTACAATTGAATAAGGCATGCCGATCCCCATTGTCACAGAATGAGTAGGCTCCCCAATTGAAACTTAAAGCTCTTATGTTCTCGAGAACAATATGACTTTCTTGGGCTAGGGCCCACAGCATGGCTTTCCAAGGGAATGAAAGGGATGAGAAATCTAGGATTCTCTCCTCCACTATAGAGATAGCATTTATATTCCTTTCTTGATGAGAAGGCAAGGGATTAGTGATGACGTTCAACCTGACCATGTTATCAAACTTTACTAACTTGTTATTGATGAGATCCTAGATTCGGTGTCTCAAATGTGTACACTCCTCTAGGGTATGTCCCTTGGCTTCAAAATGGTTTTCACATTTCTTGGATGGGTTAAACCTGGGCAGAGGAGGATCGTCTTTAGGTCTCGCGAATATTGGAGTCACTGGCTTCTTCTCCAATAGATAAGCATGAATTTCTGCCATGGGCATGGGTAACGGAGAGATTTTATGTGGTTCCACCTTGGGATATCGGGGTGGATCAAACTTTCCCCTTTGATTAAATGCTCGGTAAGGCGCCTAGGCTGGCTGAACTTGTTGCTGGCAAGACCAGGCATTTGGGGCTGTATAAGTAGAAATAACAACCCTTGGTCCTTTAGGCGTTTTGTCAATCATATGAACATCGGCTTCCTTCCCTTTACGGCTGGTTGCCTTTTTCACCTGTTGTTCTATCATAGAATTCAAAGCCTTAGGATTGACTATTTTTTTGCTCTTAATACCCTTATCAATATGCTCCCCAATAGAAATTAGGCTTACGAAATGAGTGACTTGGGCACTGATCATCTTCTTATAGTAAAGAGGCTTGAGGTTATCAATGAACCATTTGATTATTTCGTCTTCCATCATAAGAGGAAGCACTTGGGTGGCTAGCTCATGCCACCTTTGGGCATACTCATGGAAATATTCCCCACTCTTCTTTTCTGTCCTCTAAAGAACTCGGGAACTATCTTAATATTGAACTGGTAGTATTCTAAAAATGCATTGGCCATCTCTCTCCAGTTGGAGGTCTTTTCTAATCTCATATACCATTTGGCTGTAGGGCCAGTCAAGCTATTAGGAAAAATCTGGTAGAGCAAAGGATGATTGTCTCCATAGGGTGCCATCTTCCTATAGAACATGCGTAGATGGGCGTAAGGATCTCCAGTGCCATCATACTTGACAAACTCGGGTGCCTTGAACTTGGGAGGCATAATGACATGAGGGAAATTGGCCAGACTATTTAAATTGACACTTCCTCGGGTGCTAAAGCCTTCTATGATACATATTTTCTCAATTAAGGTCTCCACTTGACCTTTGACCTGACCATAACTAGACTTTGAGGTCTTATCCTTAGGAGGGTCCACTTCTTGGTTATTCTCTTGTGGGGGTGAATGGTGGTGTAGTTTGGCCTTGATTTGGATGTGGTGGTGGCCGGTTCTCATTTTTAGAATAGGGCGCAGAGCTCTCTAGGGTGGGACCAAAAGATTCTTGGTTCCCTCATACAACCAATTGTTGCATTCTACACTTCATTTCTGCCATGTGTTCTTTCATCTGCATGAACTCAGCAACACTTACTTCAGAAGCAAAAGGGTCACTACTAGACATCACTCTAGCACGAGACCTAGTGATAATGGGATCACGACGTAATGATAACTTGGACTGTTTCCTTTGAGCAATCTTTTCTCTTTAGGATCCTAGAAAGGAAAAGAATGGAATGGGGTACATATGAAAATTTGACAATGTGGAAACACAAAACAAACCCAAAGTTAGTTTATGTTCCTGCTTATGTAAAATACACCTGTCATTTTTGAAATATCAACTTGACCCCTTGATCGGGTATTTATCATGGTGAGTTTCTATAGTGATGCAGAATTAATGCATAAGCTTGGCAAGTAACTGGAACTTTCATATCATGCTTGAAATTGTGGGATAAACCCTTCTCTTTTGATTACATGGAAAGCAATGCTTTTACAAAGTTTTGACTTTTTACAATGCCTCAAGATTGTGGGTTGTAGATAATGGCTCCAAGAGTGGACCTTTACAATACAGGGAAATTCAAATTTACAATGAAAAGCTTCATTCTTCATAGCTTGGTCTTCTCGAGGAAGAACTTGGATTCTTGGCAATGTCTTCATTGGCACAGAGTTCTAACTACTTGCCACAAATTTTATCTGTACATATTTACATGACGGAGCCATTAGTATATGCATGCATGTCCTTGTAGAGTTGGAAACCCTTTGGGACTGTGTATGATCTAATGCGTGAGCAACGGGGTTGCTTTTCCTTGGGGGTTAATCATGGATGTTGTGTAAGCAAGATGGATAGAACCTAGAGTAGAGCATGACTCTTTGATGCAAGCAAAAAGGGCAAACCTACAAACAAAAGTTGGACACTTTCCCCTTGACTCATTTTGAAAACAATCATATGAAGGATATCCTACCTTAGGCTAGGATGTTCACTTGGAGTTGGCTCTTAAAGTCCTCATGGGTTTAAGATAGTCTAGGCCAACTATATGAGACATGGCTTAACTGGTAAGTTGGTCCTATTCTTATGGGGGACCTCAATCATCTAATCCTTACCTTCAAAGAAGTTATGGGATAGAATGGATCAAGGGGGCCTTTTCAGCATAATCTTGTCCACCCATGGACCCATGAAAAGCCTACAATTTGGCATCCAGTAACTATCTAAGGTGTACGCATCCAACATTAGCCTTCAACGCCAAGTTCGGGTTTAACCTAACACGAGGGGTGATGTCATGCATTTTGAAATGAAAGGGGAAAAACTTTCCAAGCACAACAGATATAAGCATAGATAATGGTGTAGCAGAAATTAAATCTTACTACCCTAGGAAAAGCCTACAATTAGGCATCCAGTAACTATCTAAGGTGTACACATCCAGTATTAGCCTTCAACGCCAAGTTCAAGTTCGACCCAATATGAGGGGTGATGTCATGCATTTTTAGAAAATATTTTTAATTTTTGAAAAAAGTTTACTAGGATATAGCAAAAGCAATTTCCAAAATGAAAGCCCCGATGGCTAATGCCAATTTCAATGTTTTTGAAAGCCAATGTCCAAAGATTAGGATCTTATCAAAAGTTCTAAAAACTAAACTCTCTAAGTGTCCCCAACGGAGTCGCTAGTCTGTCGATGCCTTGTGGCTGCTCGACCACCCATTACTGCGATGCTCGTGCACTTCTGTATCTCGGTGTGAGAATATGGAGGTGTGTCGTACCTCGGGTGTGTGACTGGAATATGAGTCGATTTTAAAGAAATTACAAAGAGTAAGTGAAGTCACCACCAATCATTGGGCTTTTCTAGGTGTGATTGGTCAGCTAACTTTATTTGGTTTTATTACTAATCCTAGGCTAAGAAAAATGTCGTTTTTCCTAATCTAATGTGGATGAGTAAAAAAATTCTTGATTCTTGAGTTCAGAAGTCTAGTTACATGTGGGGAAGGTGTTAGGCACCCCACAATGCCTATCTGTAGACAATCCTTTATTTTGGTAAAATCATAATTTAAGGACATTGGCAGTTGAAAAAAAGTTATTAGCATTAGCTTTCGAGGCTTTAAATGTAATGGGCTTTGAGGTTTGGTTTTGGAATGGGTGTGGTCAAGATCGATGCTTTCCAAGTGTGTTTGGAATTGTTAGAGACATATTTAATGTAATTGGCTAATCTTTTGACAAAACACAATTTACTTATAATTGGGTAGATCTAGGATGGGTTTAGTACTTCAAGAAACAAGTGTTTAAGTTTAGTATTGAAGCCATGCAAGTCTGACCAAAAAACAAGTGAAGGAAGTGTTGTTCATTAAAGCTCGATAGTACAGAAAGACTTCTATTGAAATCTAATGTTGAAGCTCAACAGAAGTTCAACACAAGTTGTATCTGTCAAGAATTACGAAATCAAGTTTTCTAGATCTGATTACACGAATATCCTTGAGTATTTGTGTAGGGTTTTTTTTCTCACAACCCTAGACATATATATGGATTATTTTAAGGGCCATCACAAGGTGAGGCAAGGCGTTGCAAAAGAACAATCCATGCATATTGTGACCAGAAGTAGAAATTGCTCTAATACATCATATTCTTTATAGAAGTTACTCTGTCTTTACGCCAAGGGTTTTGTGACCAAGGAGTTTCCTGATCTTCACTATTGATGAACTGAAGAACTTTGCAGCCAACAATCTTCCTCAAGTTGGTGTGTTAGTCATGTACTAGGATCTGTGCATCATTGGTTAGTCATGTATTGGGATTCGTGCATTGAATGAAGAGTTTGTCGTTACAATACAAATCCAATTGGGTATTGAGGCAAGAGTTCAACTGTAGGTTAGTATTGGGTACTAAGATTCCTTTTACTTGTAACCGTTTGTGATTGATAATAGTGGATTCTCGGGAGTGGTGACCTTAAATTTACCTAGTGGGGTTTTGCCTCGGTGATTTTCCCCATTCGTAAGCAAATCACCCGTGTCAAATTTATTTTCCACTGCATTTAGTTATTTGATAATTTGTTTGTGCTACCACGCTATTGCATGTTAAATTGACTTGATTAATTAACTTGGATAATTAATTAATTAATTTGTCAAAGGGGTTAATACATTTTTAGCCTATCAAGAATTGTTGCCAAATTTCCACAGCAAAAATTCGGCAGCATTTCGCCTTATTTTTTAGGCAGAAATTTGGCAGTGCTTCGCCTTGATGTGTCATAGTACATTAAACGCTATTCTCACTAAGCTTTGGACGTGTGAATACGACAATGGGGATGCCCCATTTTCACGGAGAAAATCTAGTAGAGTTTTGGGGTTGAGGCATTATGGCACACCAGCAGGGTTTCTCATCTGTGTGTACGGCGTGTATTGACATGCTCGTATTGTGACGAGCTGAAGCCCTTCAAAGCATCAAGCATGTTGATGCGTGTCGCATACACGAGGAAACCAATGTCACTTGGTGACATGGATTGAGACAATCACATCGCGATGATCATGCACACAATATAGCATGAATATGCACCTACGACAATTGCCTTGAGCGTATACCCACATTACAAGGTCAAGAGCTCTCATGACTAGAGAGGGTCACTCACGTAGCCATAAGAGTCCATCATACAAAGTGCACAATCACCCATATATAAACAGATATAGATATACATACAACATGTATAATCTAACCACATAGAGCGAGAAAGTAAATCAAACATTGCCAACGTTCCAAGGGTATGGCCCAACAAGGTACATGAATGTAAAACAGACATATCTATACCCAGGGAACATTGCCCAAGCAAGGAGTAGGAAAATAAAAGGGGGTACACGGAGGGGGACCTTAATACATGCTCTAAAGAAGAGGCTTAGAGAGAGAGAGAGAAAGAGAAGACCGCTCTAGAGGGGCTAGGCCTCCTAATCTACTAAACACTGCCTTTTGTGGGCTTGCATTCTCTTGCTTGCATCCTTGCCCTTTGTGCTTGCGCCTAAGAGGTCGCACCCTTGCTTCAAGTGTCCTCGCTCCATGTGTGTACATGCAAAGACAAAAGAAACAAGTCAGTAGACAAGCAAAGAAACAAATGGAAGGAAAGGCATGCTAAAGACAAGCTAGGAAAAATGTCAAACGGCGGCAAACAAACATGTTATCAAACAAAAGGGGGTGTCCTGGGAGGGCAAATGTAGGTTTGGATAGAGTGTCCATAGTTCATCGGATTGGAGTATGGACGACACATAGACTCATGCATGAACATTTAGGCAAGTGTGCAAAGATGCAAAGAAAGCCAAACAGGTGGCGTAAAGCAAGCAGGGCAAGCATATCAATATCACACGGAGTGGAGAAAGGTATGAATTAAGCACACCAACACCACAGAAGTGTATCCCATAATTGGTTACTTCCAAGCAAACCCTAGGAAGGATAGATGCGACCACACAAGCACAAGCCCACAGAGAGCACAAAATGTGGCAAAGCCTAGATCTAGAGAGGCTAACATGGAGATAAAGTATAGAAGCAAGCAAGCAAACATAGATATGCAAAGAAAATAATCCAAGCCCTTTAATATAGGCCTAGGTGTATGGATGTAGGCATAGACCATAGGATCTAGATCTACTACACCCTACTGAAAGGGACAAAATGCAAGAAAGAGAGATATCAAGGGACAAAAAGGGCTAAAGTAGCACATGGCATAGCAACCAACATAGATTTAAGCACACAAGCATGGCACATAGCACATAAACACAGAGATCTAAGCATAGGGATGTAGATCTAAGCAAAAACATGGTAAAGAACACATAGGCATACAGATCTAAGCATAAACGTGGCAAGGAGCCTAAAATCATATAGATCTGAGCACAAACATTAAATTTAAACATTTCCTAGAAGGCTAGGCCAACAACATCAAAACGATAAATCATGGCATAAGCAAGGAAATATGCTAGAAAAAAAAACTATAAAGACATGCTAGGAAGCAAGAACATGCTAGGAAAAGCAATAAAGCATTTTATTAAGTAAGATAAAGCTAAGAAAAAGCTATAAAAGAAAAGGATGTGGATGTAGCTTTTAAAGCTAAGAAAAAGCTATAAAAGAAAAGGGTGTGGATGTAGCTTTTTAGCTACATCCACACCCCTAAACCTAAATCCAAGGTATGGAACCAAGGAGAGGAAGATTGGGTGCAAGAACACTACCTTAATGATTGTAGAGAAAAGAGGAGAATCTAAGGTGTTTGAAGGTGTTTTGATGTGTTTGTGAGAGAAATTAGAGAGAGAGAAACTGCTCAAAAACCCATTTTTGCAAAATGAGGGGTTTGGGGTCATTTATAGTGGAAAAATGACCCTTTTGGCTTCTGGCACACTTTGTAGGGCCACCGTTTGCTGGCCATGCTGCTGACATCAATAGTTTCGACCTTTTCTTAGTTCAACTTTGGACACATATTTGAAGGTCTTCCTAGACTCGAATTGAGTTGATCTTGGTATCCCTAGAAAGATCTAGATGTATAGTTTCAAAAACTCTAAATAAATTGAAAATCAAACAATCAGATAAAAAGTCATGGCCTCGAGAAGTGTGCTGATTTGCTTTTCACGATTTTCTAGATATCTCAATCGTTTTAACTTCGATTTCGACTCATGAATAGTCCTTGGAAAGGAAATTTGATAATATTTGAAATAGCGATGGTCCTAACCTATTCTAACAATTGGATCAAAATTAGGTTTTTTGATGCCCTTGGTAGTTAACATTAGGTTAAACTTGGTCAAAATTGATGAAAATCACCGAGTAGCTCAGATTTGATGTAGAAACATGAAAAATGTCATTTAGGAATGATTTTGACCGACTTTAACTTTCTGTCAACCCATGGTTGACTAGGGGCATTTTGGTTAATTTGACCTGAAATGACACTTCGAGTGTTCTGATGCCTGAATGGGTCACGCTACGTCAATCTAGATGTTTTCGCACCCCATGGAGAAAAGATAATATTGTTGAAATTTTCGGGGTCCGATATGCAAATCAAGGGCGGACAAAATACGGCGTTTACAAGTGTTACCAACCTTGCATCTATATCATCTTCTTCATCAGTGTATGTAGTCAACTAGCCAAATCCTGAATCTCTCTACCATACTTATCATATCGGGGGCCTGATTTTGTATTGCCATCTATAATGCAACTCCAATCTGAAGGTCTTCCATAAGGGTATTCATTATAGTCTCCCCCTACAGCTTCCTTATCATCTTCTATGTCTTCATCATAATAGTCCACATCGTCATAAGAATTGTCTTTATAGAATGTTCCTGCATCTTCATCCTCTCTATCACTAGGGGGTTCACCCCTATCATTGCCACTGTCTCGGCTACCATAGTCGTCGTTGTTACTTCCTTCATTGTCATTGTCATCATTGCTATTGTCTCCATTATCACTATCATCACTATCATTAACTTTACTGTCATCACAATTATTATCTTCACTGCCACTGCCTTTATCATCATCACTAGGGGCTTCTCTCCTTTCATCTTTCGTTCTTACTTCATAAGGATTCTTCAATGCGTGTTGGTAGGCTTCCTAGTATTCTTCCTCTTTTATGTTGAAGATAGCTTCTCATCAGGGTGTATATAATCTGCCCAATCAGTTGGGACCTAATCGGTGTCTCTCTCCTTTACTTTAGGAAGCTTATTGTCACAATCAAGGAGTAATTCAAATCCAGGCAACATTATTTTTCGACTCAGGAACATATCACGGTTAAAGAAATCCCTAGTAACGCTGGCTATCTCTAGTTTTGACAAACTTCCCATTCAATGTAGGAATGTATGGCTTTAAGGGTTCTATGGGCCTAGGAAGCCCCTTTGCCTTAGATTTTGCATGGGCCATCTTCCTCAATTCTATCTATAATAAATTGTCATCTGTAGATTTATAACCTAACTCGAAAGGTGGTGTGACTGGGGAATCGTTGGGACTCAAACAGCCACATCTTTCATGGCCTTCCCTAGGCTCATCCTTGAAAAATAACTCATCTTCTTCATCATTGTTACCACATTGTTGTTGCCATAGGGATCAAAGTCCATAGGGATTTTTTCAACCTCTTCTATTCTTCTTTCAAAACCAGGCTTCTCAATCTCAAAGCCATCTAAGGTTATTGGCTCGTTTTTAGATTGGATACCAAAAATGGGCTTTGGTACGATTGAAGTGCCGCCATATATGGTAACTATAGCTCCCTTATGTGGAAACCGAACCTTTTGGTACAAGGATGAAGGCATGGCCTCTGTATCATGAATCCATGGTCGCCCAAGAAGCATGTTAAAGCATGGAGCTATGTTTAGTACTTGAAATTCCACCTTTTGGATCATGAGCCCAATGGTGAGCTCTAGTGTCAGTGTCCCTAAAACCTCCTTTCTGCTATTCTTATATGCTCTCACATGTTGATCAGATGATACAAAATCTTCAATACTCAGGCCCAAACAACTTGAGGTTTTTAATGCATACACATTCAAAGCACTTCCATCATCAATTAAGACCATTGGTATCCTTTTTCCTTTGGCATCTACAGTAATGTGCAACAGATCATTATGACACTTCCCCTTTTTAGTCACATCTTTGTCCAAGTAGGAAATAGTAAGCTCCCTACTTATAGACCCAATCATAGTATTCAAATATTGAGAAGTAGTTGTTGTAGGGACTTGGATCTGATTGAAAAAGTCCACCAGATTCTAGTGATGTTTATATGAGGCCATGAGTAAACCCCATAAGGATATGTTGGCTTACGTCTTCTGCAGTTGCTTAAGGACCTCATCCTCTTCATTGGGTGTTTGTTAGGTTACCTTGTTCTGGGCTTCTATCGGGTTGTTTGTCTCCAAATGTGGGGGTTTGATGTGTCTCCCCCCTTGTGATGTGGGCAATTTTTGATGGGTCACTTGGTTCAATGTCTTGGGGTTTGAAGTGTCTCCCCTCATATGTGGGTGTTGGATTATCAAGGTAGGCTTTGAAGTGTCTCTCCCCATATATTGATATTAGGTAATTTAAGTGGGGTTTGAAGTGCGTCAGCCCATATGCGGATGTTGGGTAGTTTGAGATTTTCACAATATCCTCACTTCATATGTCATACCCTGTTGTAGATGTCATACCCATTAGCTCTTCCCAAGTCATCATAAAGTATTCGGGGATGTCATAGATTAGCTTAGATGGGTCCTTTTCTCCTTCTTCCTTAGAAATCAAACAGTTGATCCTTGGTCCTCTCCCAAAGTTGTCATTAGGCAAGGGATTTTTGGTGATATTAGGCCTTGTAAGTGGTGCAATCACCTTGGTGTCTATTAAATCTTGAATTGCATGATGAAGATCATAACACCTATCAGTATCATGGCCCGAGCCTTGATGGTAGGCACACCTTTTACTCACATCAAATTTTGCAGGTAATGGGTTTGGGAGTAGTTTTGGGTCTAAGGGTTTTAGTAACCCTTTTGCTTTCAATTTTTTCAAACACTTGACTAGCCGGCATGTAAAGTTCATGAAATTCTCTCCTAGGCCTCAGAGGTGGTCCTTGTTATATTTGCACTGGGGCAATGAGTTGGTATGGATTAGTTTTATATATATTAGATACTTTGGTAGTTTTAGAGCTAGAAGGCCCAAAATTCCTTTTAAATTTATGTGCATCTTCATTTTTTTATAGTCCCATTATTTATTGCATCCTTAATTTAAGTCCCAACAGCTATTAAGGCCTTAAAATTCGGAAAATTTTGGGCAAATAAATATTTATGGTATCTAGGCAACAAATTCTTTACAACCATTGCCAATTGTTCCTCTTCAATTGGTTTATTAATCATCTGGGCAGCTTTGGACCTCCATTTGGTTATGACAGCTGAAAAGGACTCCGAGGCTCTTGCTTGGTAGTCTCCAAGTCTTTTCTCATTACGTTCACCTCTATGTTGTACTTGTATTAGTATTGGAACTCTCTACATATGTCTTCCTAGTTTCGAGCTTTATTATCTTCCATGTTAAGGAACCATCTGAGGGCTGCTCTAGTCAAGGTGTTTTGGAATATTTGTGCCAACATCTCTTTCGTGGCTCCTAAAGGCTGCATAGCCCTCATGTACATCTTCAAGTGAGACTTAGGACAGTTCGTGCCATCAAGTTTGTCTAAGACTGGCATCTTGAACTTTGGAGGTAGCCTTACGTTTGGGAAAAGAGAGAGAAAGCGATTACTGATCCATGAGATCATCCATCCTATGTGCTCTCTTGATCATTTCCTCCATCTTGCTCATCTTCTCATTAATCTTCTTCTCACTCTCCGAGATAGGGGAAGTCTAATTAGTCTTGTCTCCTACTTGACTACTCTTTAGATTTTGGAACTGTTGCACCATGAGATTCATGTCTTCCCTCAATTGGATTTGGCTAGCTACTATTATGTTTAGCAACTCTTGAGTACTCATTTTTTCTTCAGCATTTTGGTGTTCCTCTCCTTCCACCATAGTGACAGAGTCTCCAGATCTTTTGTGGCTTGGACTATCTTGTAATTCAAACATGGGGTTGTGGTGTTGTAACTGTGGGGTGCCTTCTATACACAAGGGCCTAACTACTGTGATGGGCTTGAAATTGGAACTGGCTTGGCTATCACTCTTTGATTCTCTTTGGAGTCTTCTCTTTGATCTTGACCAAATTCTCCCCTAAGAAAAGGTTTGGTTAGGTCAATCAAGGCTAGGTCCCCATCTATTTCAATACACTTAATCAAACAAACACACACAAGATGCAATGCGATTTTAACATGGACCAGCCTAAGGATAAGGTTCTAGGTCATTACATTGTAGGGTGGGTTTGTTGTTTTATTGTTTCCCATAGCTAGGATGTTACACCTCCCAACTTGTAATGTAATGAACATTATGTTGGTCCAAATGGCATGGTCTATCCTTTTCAGTCAACTAGAAATGATCTAGTGACTTTGGGCTATAAGTTGGTGAGTTTACCACTAGGTACTCGAATCTAATGAAGACCGATGATCCATGGTTACTACCACCAAATGTTGAGATGGGTGCATGCATAATTGTTGTTTGATGGCACATACAATGACAGTTAGGGAAAGCTTTTAACAACCAACATGGCATTTCAAACAGCATCACATACAATATCATACAAACAATATACAGACATAAGCAATATCAAACAAGTAAAAAATATCATACAAACACAAGGGTATTTTATTGGTCATTTAAGTGGGGTTTGGATCCACATTTACTCCTGCGTTTCACGTTCACGTTTCAACCTTTTTTTTTTTTTTCCCACCCGTTTTCTACTTTTTGAGAAAATTATCACTGTTCATGCACTGTAGCAGCACTGTTTACGCACTGTTCATGGGATCCATAGCCACTTTATTTAAAAAAATATTAAAAATGGGTCCTATGGTACTATTTATACATTTAAAAATTATTTTGCTACAGTGTTTTCAGTTTTTAGTTTCAGCAAAAATAATTTTTATCTAAATGGACCCTTAAAGTCTAATATGAAGCTTAGCCCTCAACATCCCTAGCGGGGTTGCCACTGTGGGGGACTAGATACTTTTCAAGTGCTCTCAGAAAAGGGTTTAGGCATCAGCACCTTCTCTTTTCAGGATCATATGGAGTCCCCACTTATTTATAAGTAAAATAAGAAAACTATACAAATTTCAAAATATTTTGAATAGTATGCATTCTTATTAATTGGAAATAATTACATCTTGGTAGAAAGAACTTTACATTGCTTTGATTCCTAGGTACAATCTAATAAAAAAAAAGGAAAATACAAAGCCTTGTTTCCTAGTTACAATCTATCCAAAATAAAAATAAAACACTAAATCTACTAACCTAAGATTCTAATGTTTGGGGGCTAGGTTACAAGATGAGAAGTTGTTAGGCACCCACCCTGCCTAAACAGAGTCTGGTCTTCCAGACTTTAAATGACCATTAAGTATCCATATTCAAAATGTCAAATGATATACAACAAATGCCATGTCAAATCCTAGATTTAAGGTTAAAATGCTATTTTAGAACCTTAGATTTGCAACTTTATTTTTTTATAAAAAACAGTTTGATGCGAATGCTTGATGAAAAGTTTGGGTCTGAGTTTCTATAAATTAAAAAGAATGATTTTTTAATAAAAATTCAAATCTGGTTTCATTTTTGAATGTGAGAGAAAACAAATTTTTTTTTAAATATGAAAATGTCAAGTTTTCTTATGAAAAATACAGATATGGTTTTATTATTTTTTAAAAATACAGATCAGGTTTTTGTGAACAAAATTTAGATAAGATTTTATAGACAAAATACAGATTAGATTTTATAAACAAAATACAGATTAGATTTTATAAACAAAATACAGATTAGATTTTATAAACAAAAATACAAATCAAATTTTAATTTTTGAAACTCATGGAGAAAAGTGCAGATCTGGTTTTAATTTTGAAAAAAAATGTAGATTTTATTTTAGTTTTGAAAAACATAGAGAAAAAAAATGCAGATTTGATTTTAGTTTTGAAAAACATAGACAAAAAAAATGTAGATCTGATTTTAGTTTTGAAAAACATGGAACTTTTATGACAGATTCTCTTGCAGATCTAAAATCTTAATAAGAAATTGAACCCTAGATCTAGGCATGTTAATCAATCAACACATTAAAATTTAAACTAATCATGTGAATTTTTCAAAAGCAAGCAGAGAGCATGCAATAACATATTACAAACATGGTTATATAAAACAAGAAGCAAAGACACATTCATAAAAATAAAGCATTTGTGAGAACATGTTTTTGAAATTAAAATAAAAACCAAATCACGTTATGGAAAGTAAAGTTAGAACATACCTGCATGAACGCATTCCACAAGGAGGGGATTATTCTAGAGATCAAAGAGAACGAACCTTTTTTGAGATCTAAAATAAGGTTACTTAACAGAAAAGAAATTCCTAAAACAAAGTTTTTAGAATTTTTTTACGTAAGGGGAGAGAGTGGTCATGATTTCTGATTTGAACTCCCTATTTATAGAGGTTTAGTGCTTAGAAAATAAGCTAGGTCTGATCAGATACAAATTAGGTCGAATTTTTATCCCTAGAAAATTGAATCTAATGTGCTTTGGCTTAATTTGGACGTTTCTAGGCCGGGTCTTGTAGTTGATCAAATTGGCACTATGGAAGTGCCGATTGGCCCTTGCCATATGTCGTTCTGCACTTGCCATGTGTCAATTGGCACTCTTGGAGTGCCAATTGGCACTTTCAATTGCCGAGCCCATTCTCCTCTTTTGGTTTGATCTGGACTCTTTTTTAGGGGTTTTCTAAGTCAGGAATTGCACTTGGATGTATTTTCAACTCATATTCCAAAATAAATCCATTTTATTTTGATAATTAGGTCCTTAAAATAGTAATTATCTGAAAGATAAATATTATTAAAAAAACTCAATTATCAACAACTCTTATTATCTGATTATCCATTTTATTCCTATTCAACCAAGCTTATTTCTGATAAAATCCAACAACTAATCACATAAATCATTTAATTAATTTTAATTGTTGACCAATCAGAATTAATTTCAATTAATCACACGTGATCAGCTTCACCCACATACAATGCATGCAAACTGTGAAAACTTGATCTTGTGATATCTTTCAATCTGATGGTCCGAATTGGGAATCGGGCATATCGTCACGACTGTTAGAATGATTTAATGCATGAAATGCAACTATGATTTTTGGGTACTTGAAATGGTCATTCCAATTAACTTCCAAGATTAAATTATGGGTGCAAAATTAAGTGTTTATATTAAGTTAATACAAGGAACCTTTTAATTGGGACATGGGCTTAATAAAATGGGACTTCTTTTCAAGCAACATTGCACCACCAAGAACAAGAAAGCAAGTCCCCACTCCAATTTAGGTCCAAGAAAAGAATGGAAGGCATTTGGTCAAAATTAAGGAAACATATTAAAAAGAGGTATTTTAAGAAGAGACATTGCAGGGGGAAGCATCTCAAGAAGTAATGACTACTCCAATCGATGACACAACCACACAAAAGATATTCAAGGCAATAGAAGAACAAAGCGACGTTCTCAAGAAAATGGGGGGTCGCCTCCCCAAGCTAGAGGAGAGCAAGATCAAGAAGTCCATACATGTGGATATTTATGATGAAGATGAAGGGGAAGATTGGGATGAAAGGGATAAGCTCATCGCTGATATTGTGGCCATGAAGGAAAAGATAGATAAGATGCAACTAGCCTTTGACAAGGCTCAAGGAATGGATGATAGTCTTTACAACATGGGTGGAATGGGCTCCAAAACTCCCATTGCAATGCCTCCTAAGTTCAAAATCTCAGATGTGGAAAAATTTGATGGAACTGGAGACCTTAAGCAACATGTTAGTAGATATCTAAGCATTTCTAAAATGAAAGGATTGGATGAGAGGCAAACTTTGCATGCCTTCACTCTTTAACTTTTAGGAGGTGCATCAAGGTGGTGCTATAGTTTGGACCCAACTAAAACCAAAGTGTGGAATGAGGTAGTAGAGTTGTTTGTTGATCAATTCATCTTCAATACTATGTGTAGAGAGGGAAAATTCCCGACCTATCACAAGCTGACACGTCACATTACCAATTCCACAAAATACAGCCAATTACAAAGCACCACGTACTGCTACTAGGTTTTGCTATCACTATTCAGAAGCCAACGGAAATTTGCCAAGTGTCATGCAAAAACCAATCACGCATTAGCGCACGTGTAAGCGATGACACAAGCAGCCTCGCATGTGTAAGCGATGACACAAGCAGTCTTGCACATGTAAGCGATGACTTAATCAATCCAGCACGTGTAAGCAAAGACATAAGTGGACCAATCAGGCTGTGACATGTGTCACCAATCAGACTCCGCCACGTGTCGCTCACCCACCTCCAAACTCCTATAAATAGACGCCTTCCTAAGACACCAGGAAGAGGACCAAGATTCAGAAGTGAAAAAGCTCTGCTGGAATCAAGCCCTGAAGCCTCTAGGAACTTCAAGAACTTCAACCCTAAAATCGGAGAACATTCGAAGTAGAATCATCCAAACCATCTACCTAGATCCTGAAGTTTGCGGGAATCAAGCTCAAAGGTCCGAAAATATCAACAAATCACAAATTAGTGAAGCTCTACGGATTCAAGCCTCCAAAGCCCCGAAGAACTTCCACCATAAACCCTCAAATACGAAGAACATTCGAAGAGGAATCATCCAAATCATATTCCTAGATCTCAAAGTTCACTGGAATCAAGCTCAAAAACCTCCAGAAACCTCAAAAAACCACAAATCAGTGAAGCTCCATGGATTCAAGCCTCTAAAGTCCCGGAGAACTTCCACCACAAACCTTCGAAGACGAAGAACACACAAAGAACACGAAGAACGTGAAGAACAAAGGATTTCCAACAAGCTCATAGCCAGAGATTCATTGTAATTCTGTTCCAAAGATCTTCGATCCATTCTTCAGCCAAATTGAAATACTTCGAGTCTTTTAAGGAGATTGAATCAGAGGATCACTCTTTTGTAATTACAGAGAATTGTACCACACAATCATTAATACAAATTCGCATTTGTGAAACTAATTTTACTTGTTTGATTTATTTCAAACTGAGAAATTTAGTCGCTTCAAGTCTAAGGGATTTGGAATCACATTATTACAAATCCAATCAACAAGTCTTTTAAGGAGATTGAATCAGAGGATCACTCTTTTGTAATTACAGAGAATTGTACCACACAATCATTAATACAAATTCGCATTTGTGAAACTAATTTTACTTGTTTGATTTATTTCAAACTGAGAAATTTAGTCGCTTACACTATGATTGATGTGACTCTAAGGGATTTGGAGACTACCAAGCAAGGAATAGGGGAGACATGTTCCAAATACATGACAAGGTGGAAAGGCAAGGCATTTAGGATGGTTAATAGACCAAATCAACATGATCATCAAGAATTTGCTTCCAGCATATAATAGTAGGCTCTTGTCATCACCTATTAGTTCTTTTGGGAAATTGCGTGATTATGGAACTAGGATTGAAGATGCTATCAATAATGGACAATTGGAGAAAGGTGAGAGCAAACCGCCAATTAAGAAGACATATGAGGGAGAAGTGACTACTTCTAACACACCTAACCTTGTGAATGTGAGTGCCATCATACCTTAACAAACTTTAGCCTACCCAAGCTTCACAAAGAAAGCCCATCAAGATTTTCCAACCTAGGAATGACCCTTGCCCAAGCCTATGAGAACTTAACCTCCAAAGGATTCATTAAACCCTTAGACCCCACACCTATGTCTAATCTTATGCCTCCTACTTGGAACTTAAATGAATATTGCCACTTCCATAAAAAACCTAGCCATAAAACTGACAATTGCTTCTGCCTCAAGCATGAATTACAAGACCTCGTAGACAATGGAACTCTCCTAAATCCAAACATCATCAACAAGCTCAACATTAGGAAGAACCCTTTACCTGATTACCATCGAGCTCCTCCCTCATATCAGAATTGGGTGCAAATAGAAGAAATTGATTATTGTTCAAAGTTGATAAAAACCATGGAGGTTAATGCAGTAGAAGTCCAAGGAAAATAGGATGAAGAATATGAGATTTTGAAAAGTGCGGTGGTTGTATAAGGGATACTCCTTAAAGAAATGACTGAGTTAAAGAAAAGAGTCCTCAAGAACGATGTCGCAAACATCACTAGGAGTGGGAAAAACTACAAGCCATCCTTTTTAGAGAAGGATCCCCCTCGTAGAAGCATGGGAGAAGGATCCAAGCTCACAGAACTCAAGGAGAAAGAAGAGAAAGAGGAAAAGGATAAGGACTTGACCCAATTGAAGAAGACTCAAGTTGACAAGATTGAATACAATATCATCCCTAGGGCTAGGAATCTGTTTGTGGATGCCTTAGCTACCTTAGCCTCCATGGTTGAAATACTCAAAGGAGTATGGACTTGACCCTTAAAGATTGAACAAAGTTATGAGAAGGTACACAAGAGGAGGACAGAATCTTCAGTCATGACTATAGAAGAAGAAGGAGTTCCTTGGTATTACGACATCATGAAGTTCTTAGTATTAGAAGTGTACCCTAACAATGCCGATAAGAGAGAGCGTTGTTCGATTAGGATGATGGTGATGCAATACGTACTACGTGGGAGGTCAACTCTAAAGGAGATCCTGCATTTGTACACACCTTCATTGCTTGAAGAAGGAGGAAGCCGAAAGACTCATGGTTGAAGTTCATCATGGGATTTGTGGTCCCCACATGAATGGGAGGATTTTAGCAAAGAAGATCCTAAAGATAGGGTACTATTAGAATACAATGGAGACCGATTGTATGGATTTTGTTAAAAGTTTCCATGACTACCAAACACGTGCAAATTTGAACCATGTACCACCTAGTGAGCTATACAACATGACCTCTCCAAGGCCTTTCTTAGTTTGGGACATAGGTGTGAATGGGAGAATAGGCCCAAAGGCATACATTCTTGTGGTATTCTACTACTTTACCAAGTGGGTAGAAGCCAACTCCTACTCCGTGCTAAAAGCCAATCATGTGGTACAGTTCATAGAAAACATCATTTGTCGATTTGGAGTACCACAAAAGATCATACCAAACAATGGTTCCCACTTTAAGAGAGAGGTTTGAAGGATCATGAAGTTGTCCAACATTGAGCATCACAAGTCTTCACCATACCAACCGCAGACTAATGGTGTTGTAGAAGTAGCCAATAAGAACATCAGGAATATACTAGCCAAGGTGGTGGTGACATACAAGGATTGGCCCGAAGAGCTTCCATTTGCCTTATGGGGTTACAGAACTTCTATCTGTGCATTAATTGGGGCAAACCCCTACTCTTTGGTTTACGGAAGTGAAGCGGTACTCCCTATTAAGGTGGAGATACAATCTTTGAGGGTACTAGTAGAAACTAAGGTCTTAGAAAAACAATGGATGAGAGAAAGATATGAATAGTTGGCTTTGATAGACGGGAAAAGAGTTAGAGCACAATAGCATGCACATAGTTATCAAAAGAGGATTGCTAGAGCATTTAACAAGAAGGTGAAACCTAGAAACCTTAAGGAAAGAGGTCTAGTCCTAAAGGTACTTAGAGATGAGACTTTCGACCCAAGATGAAGGATGAAGCTAAGATGGTCTGAGCCTTTTCTTATCAAGAAGATTGTGACAGGAGGTGCTACAAGAATTACAAACTTGGATGGGGAAGAGATGCTTCTCCCAAACAACTTGGATAGGTTCTGAAAGTATAACATTTGAAAAAGAAAAAACCTGCTAAGTTGAACACCCAAGAGGACATTCTAGGTGAAAATTAAGGCCAAAAAAAATCCCTGTTAAGTTGAAAACTTGAAAGAGCGATCTAGGCAAAAGATAGGGGAAAAGACCATGGTGAAAATTCCCACAAGGACGTCATGGGCAAAAATTTCATGGCACAAAAAAAAGAAAAGAAAATAAAGACAATAAGCAAAGATAATAAAATGGTTGATTCTGTTATTACTCAAATTAAAAGATAATGATTTATTTCCATAGGGGATTTGGAACATTCCAATCCTTTATTAAATTCAAAAAGTAGATACATGAGAATAATAAAGTGCATAAAAATAAAATTTGGGACATATCAAGGTAGTCAGTTGGTCCTCTTCCTTTTGTTGGACTTTTGGTAATCTTTCTCTTTCATACAAACCGGCCTCTTGTTAGTAGTCAACCAAGTCTTGTAACTTGAAGTAGGATGGAGAAATTGAAGGAAATAGATGTCCTTAGTCACCATCCTCTTTAACCGAGTCTCACATATCATGCCCAAGACCCTTTTAGTGAAAACTGAGACATGAAAGATGCCATCATCATTAAGAACTCCTTGACGATCACTGAATCGCCTCACAATGCAGCCTGAGTAGTAAGAGCAACGGCAAAGCCTAATCAAAGGAACACAGTTGTGTTTGAAGACACAATTGACCCTACTTGTAATGCACCACCATTCCACCACCCATTAAACACCTAAGGGGGAAAGACACTTCAAGAACTTTGTGAACTCAGTGGGGTCCACTCTTTGTTTTTAAGCTTGTAGTCACGATAATGCTTTGGTTTATATTGACTAGGAGGGACAGAGGGAGGTTGAAGCAATCAAAGCCTCTCATATAGCCATATCTAAAAGAAAGAGAGAAAAGAGAGAGAGAAAGAAAGCATGAGTTTTGAGTGGAAAAAGGAGAGATAAAAGAAAGAGAAAAAATAATGACGATATAAAGAGCCACAATGGGTTGAAAACTGAAAAGCAATCCATGCAAAAATTAAAGGAATCCCACTAGGTTGAGAACCTAGGCAAAAGTTAGGGATCATACCCGAAATAGTAGAGGGCTTCCTACAAAGAAAGTTGCTTCCCCTCTATGAATAGCATCCAAACCATTGAGAGTTTTGGCTAGGATCATGCCTACAAGACTTCCCCTTTCTAGATTGATGACCATTGAAAGCATCCTTTGATCTACGTGAAGTGTCTTGTGCACCAAGAAGTACCTCGTAAGAAGGCATAAATAGAAGGCATTGAGATAGTGAGAGCGCTGTACCCTAGCCAAGGGAACATTCTGCTAAGAAAAGTACATGAAAACCATGCGGATGTTCAACTTGTTAAGCATACACCACCTTTGAGCCATAGCAAGAGGAATCCTAAAGAGTTGTTGGGCCATGTTAGAGAAATCCTCATCAATAGTGGGAAGAATGAGAGTACCAATGTTAGGTTCACCCATGATTGCACTAAATTCATTGAGAGTAGGGCATAATTCCACACCATTGAATTGGAAGACATGCCGAGTAGGGATTCAAAATTCAGCAACAACACGAAGGAGAGGCTCATCCACTTTGATGCAAGAGAGACCAAGAGGGATGAGAGCACCCCTAAAACTAGGGCCAAGCTTCTTAATCCATGCTAAAACCGTTAAACGAGTGAATTCTACCATTACAAAGTCTTTAGAGGTGTTTTTTTAATTTAGAACACGTTTTGTGAGGGTTTGGTGGCCTCCATGGCTATTTTTTGCTTAAAAGAGGCGGATAGGGTTTTCTAGCCCGTGGCATTAGTACGTAAGGTTAAGGCTGCATACGCATGGTCAACACCTACATATGTAGGCCCATGTATGCGCACGCAAGGAGGAAGGCAAAGTCAAATTCCTTTTCTTATTTAGAGTGTGATTCTTCCATCAAGGCTCCTACTATGATTCTCACAACCTAAAGGACTACTCAAGGCACAATCGAGCTCAGATTTCAAGCGTCAAGGACCAAGGAAAATAAAATTGCATACAGTTATTATTATCCCCATAAGTTGTAAATTAAGTACATGTCTTCAATAAAAGCAAAAATGTAAAAACTATTCTTAAAATACAACCCAATGTCTCAATTAAAATCCAAAATGCAGAAATACATGCTAAATAAAAAAGGAAATAAAATAGAGAGAAATTTGTATGTCTGTGTCTGTGTCTGTCTGTCTGTTTGCATGATTATCATTGGTGATGCCTCTTCCTCGGCTGATAGGTAGGAGTAGTCTCGGAGCTGCCAGCACCACCATCATCACCATTATCATCATCATCATCATCTTCATCATCATCATCATCAACGGGTGGGAAAACCCTCCAGGACTATAGATCCGCTTGGAACGCTTGGTCACCTCCAGCTTGAGGTTCCCAGCAAGCCAAACAAGCTCCTCATGCTTTTGTACAATGGGATGAATTTGAAAAGAAGACAGTGTTAGAACAAAGGTTGAGAGATACAAGAAAAGAAAAGACAAGACGAGGTTGAAAGAGAACTCACTACTAGTGTACCCTCAGGAAAAGGGTAGCCTATAACATTTGTATTACGTCCCACTGCACGCTCCCAAGCAAAGCCGTTAGGGCCATAAGCATAGACTGACTAGGGTAGATGAGGGGGGTCAATAGGACCACTAGTAGCAAGACCAGCTTGATATAAGTATCATATTTGAGTATTTTTAGGCCTCGATCCCTCCTGCGGCACTACGGCCTGTGGATTTGAGGTAAGAGAGTTGGGACTAGCCTAAATAGGGCTACACTTTAAGCTAGCTTGTACACAAGTTGAGCCATCCCAATATAAATGCGATATGGTGTGAGCAAGCTGGACGTATGGCATGGCCGTGGTAGGAATAACTGTTACAGATGTTATGGCATGAATATAGTATGAAAGAATAACTACAATAACTACAATACTAAACGAAATGAATAATAATAACATTGTGAAGGAAGGTAGCTAATAAAGTTTGTTGAGGGCCATTTGTGAGAATCCAGGTGGAAAGAAAGAAAGCCCAATAACCAGGGCAACAAAGCAGACAGCAAAACCATTAGGCCCAAGCGGCAGGAATAATGGATCACAGGCCCAAGAAATAAACAAATGGGTCTTGAGGAGGCAAGTGGGCTTGAAGAAGCCCGGAAATAGAGAAATAGCATCCCATGGGCAGTGTATGAGGTAGAAAAGCAAGAAAGAGCAACCGCAGGCCTAAAGTAATGAAAACTAAGAAAGTAAGGGGTTTATGGCAGGCCCATAAACCCCAAGGATGAGAATAAGGTTATTGGGCTGGGGAAACCCAATGAAGTTAGTAAAAAGCCCATGAGAATGTAGAATTAGCAAAAGGGCCGAGGAAGCCTAATGAAAGCAAATGGGCCAAGGAGGCCCAAGGGGAAAGTCAAAACGGACGTAGGAGCCCATAAATAAAAGCAAACCAGTGGCCACGCCAAGCCATTGGGAGAAGGAATAAACGGCTGGCCCAAAAGAAACCCAGTAGGATTAAATTATTACAGCAGGAATAACGGAACGACATTGTAAGAAATAAGGGAAACCAAGGAGCAGGCCAAAGAAATGTAAGGCCCAACATCAAATAAAGCCCAACTCCTGAGGGGAGCGGGAAAACAAAAAGCAGCCCACATAAGAGGTCAAAGAACACAGACGACAAGCCTCCAGACCACGGTAGATGAATGGGCAGCAGGTAAGTTTTAGACACATATGGAATGAAGGCACGCGCAAGGCCCAGGCACCGCCAGCCTGTACCCAGCCAATACAGAGCATGGTGAGGTCGGGGGGTCAGAGATTCAAAGGGCATGGTTTGGTGGTGGGGAGAGGGGAAAAATCTATTTTGAAGGTTCCGGTTCAGGCTCTTTCAGGGAGGTGTCTTGCTAGGATGGCTTACTACCCAAAAGAGGCAAGCTGAGTTGGAACCATTAGATGCATGCCATGAGGGATAGGGAGAGAGAAATAACCCAGACCATAGCAGGAATGAGTGCCACGGTAAACTAGCAAACAAAATACTCTTCCTCGTCTGGCGATGGGAGGGCGACACACAGACGGAACAGTGATGGTCAGCCAGTATATCCAGACCAGACAAAGGGAGTTAAGGGCTAAAACAGTAAAATCTAGTCATGGTAGGCACTATAAAAGGAGGGTCTTGCCGTGAATAGAGAGGAGAAGGAACAACGGGAATTTTGACTAAGAAATAGAAAACTTAAAAGAAATAGCAAAAGAAAACGAGTAAGAAGAAGGAAAGGAATAGTGAGAATTAGAATGGTGGGCATGCACCGGTAAATTGGTTCCTTCTCTCTCTCATGAAATCCATCCCTCTGTGAAAACCTCAAGAGTATCTACGCAGAAAAACCACTCAGACCCGTTTCCCTCAAGGCAGTTAATCTCCACGGCAGGACTCTTTCCTGAGAGATTGACTGCATTGAGAAGGAACATTCTTCCCTTTGTGGCTCTGCTCCTACGGATTGGATTTTTGGTCGATTTTCCCTAATATTCTGACTAACCCATGCGTATTAACATTTGATATCCTCTGTTATTATTTTTTCTCTTCTGTAAAAAGGAAAACAATTAGTATTGCTGTTGTAATTGATTTTAAGGGCTATTTGGTCAATTCCCCATTGAGTGGCTAGATATTTTCTGTTTATTTTATTATTATTATGTCTGCCTGCCACGATTTGTCTGAAACAGTTTCGCCTGCCGTGAACGCGTCCCTGGCAGACTTGGCCTAGTTTGCACACAAGCCGAACTAACTTAAGCTGAAACTAGGCCGGTCCCAACTCTCTTATCCAGAAAACTTGGGCTTAGTGCAGCAGGAGGCAGCCTAACACTACTAGCACAGCCCACCCCCTTACAATTGGTGACTCCATTGGGGAGTTGGGAAGCAGATAGGGGTAAATAAAAAAAATAAAAAAATAAAAAAAAAAACAGAGCCCCTCATAAACAATGCCACCAAAGTCTAGGACGACACGGAATATGAGTGTCGTACCCTCGCAAGTAGAATCCAGGCCAACAACGCCTCACCAGCAACAACTTAACCAAACGGAGGGTGCCAACAGAACGAGGGCTGATCCTCAGCCTCAGAAAAGAGTCCCCACGGACAGTGTCAACACCTTTATTGAAGTGTTGTAATCACTGTAGCACTCGCAGCAACAAATGATGGAAGAGATCCGTCAACTCAAGACAGAAAAAACAAAGGAGAAAGGCAGCCAGCATGACCTAGAGCATGCGCCAGACAGAGAGGAGACACTAGCAGGGGGTGTCCCACGGAACGCAGAACAACGCTTTATTACTATGGCTGAAGTAGCAGCTCTCCTAGAGCAAGAGAGAGTCAGAACACCAAAGGAGAGGTTTTACGCACGAAGACCTCTTACCCTTTAAAAGTACTCAGCAAACCATACCCCAAGAGGTATGAGCTAAGGGCCTTTGCACAATACGATGGCAGGAAGGGAAGTGTAGTTGAGCACGTGAGCAAATTTATTGGTACTCTTAGCCTTTACGCAGCAGACGAAGACTTATGTCTACGGGAGTTTTCAAAGTCACTGTGTGACCGAGCATACACCTGGTACATCGGCTTAAAACCAGGATCGATCCCAACTTGGGATAACATGGTGGATGTATTTTGCACTAAGTACTTCCACGGAGAGGAAACGGTAACGCTCGCAACCCTGCAGGCGACCAAGCAAAGGAATGGCGAGGATTTGATGGAATACATCAAGCGGTTCAGGGACATAGTACTCGACTGCTACGACTATCGTGAAGAAAGGACCATAGTAGAAATGTGCATGACCAACATGATTCAGGAATTCAGAGCTATCCTAGAAAATCTAGAAATTTCCCAGTTTGCACAACTATTGCAGAAAGCTAGGAAGACGGCTCAGTCTGTAAAACCCAGTTCAGACAAAAGAAACGCCCCGCAGGCTATAGCGATGTCCACTGGAAAGCGGAGAAGGAAAATAGAGGGGAGGGCGTATGATACACCCCTACCCTTACTATGTACTCCTAAGGAGCTGGATGTGCTGCTAGACAAAAGGATAGCGGACGGGATCTTGAAACCCAACCAGGTTTCCAGGGAGCCCACGGAGGAAGAAAGGAGAGATCCTCGCTTCTACCGCTTGCACAACTATGTACAACATCCCACTGTAGAATGCTAGGCGCTTTGCAGGTTGGTGCACCGTAGGATTAAAGAAAGCACATTGGAGTTAACCCAGCAGGAAGTCCAAAGAAACCCATTCCCGAACCACAAGGGAAAGGGTATAGCAGCAATGGTAATATGCGCAGACCTGGGAGAGGATGAGGAAGAAAACTTGGCCCTGCCTGCCATTGTGATTACCACTCTACAGCAGAATGCCAAGTTTAAAAATTTATTTGACCAATTAGGACTTACAGCAAAGGAAAGAAAAAGAAAAATAGCCATTGAGGCTTTGGTGAGTATCGCATCCGGGGCAGGGGGGGAGTGCTTGTCAGCAGAAATGCCAGAAGACAGAGCCCTCCTACAGGAATCAACAGAAATCACGTTCAGCAGTGAGGATATGGAGGTGGGACACCAGGATCACAGGAGGCCTCTCTATTTAGTAGCAGTCATAAATCAAATCCCCATCAAGAGGGCCTTGGTAGATACAGGTGCTTCCGTAAACCTCATTCCATTGAGCACCTTGCAAGCAGTAAGAATTTCAAAAAGAAAGATCCAAGGATGCCCAATGGAAGTAACAAGGTTCGGCGGAAGAGGTGAGTACACCGCAGGCCACATTCAATTGTGGTTGAAAGTAGGCCCTATAGCTTCTTTAGCTCGTTTCCATGTGGTCAAAACGGAAGTATCCTATCATGTGCTCTTGGGAAGACCCTGGTTACATAAACACCAACTGGTCCCATCCACCTACCACCAATGTGTGAAAGAAAGATTGAATGGTAGGATGATACGTATAGCTGTAAACCCCTCGCCATTCGAGCAGGCAGAAGCCCACTTAGTGGAAACCATGTTTTATGACCAATGGGCTCCGTCTAGGGAAAACTCGGTTTCAAAGCCGCGAGGAACCTTCTTGCCTAGGTGGGAAGATATCCAAGGTGACCCAAAACCCGATCTAAGAGAGCTACTAGCGCAAAAGAAGAAAAGAAAAGAAGCACCTGCCATAGAGCCAGACGAAACACCTCAGTGCATCAGGGTCCGAGGCCTTGATGGCAGGATTGTGTATAAGTTATGAAGGCGCGTGGGGCCCATGAGTGAGATGTAAGTGGGTCCCACCCAAAAAGGGCAACACAAGAGTTTGGCGTGTTGCGTTGCTCAAGAAAGTTTGGGAAAGGAAGAAGAGAAGGATTGGGAAGTTGCGGCAGAGAAGGACACATAGGTTGTGGCAGAGGAAGAATTGGAAGAAGTTGACCTAGGGTCTGATTCACGAGAACCAAGGCCTATCTCAATTAGTGCAAGCCTGACAGAAAAGGAGAAGTCAGAACTGATACTGCTGTTAAAAGAAGTTAAAGACGTTTTGCTTGGGACTATAGTGAAATGCCAGGACTGGATCCCGGGCTAGTTGCGCATACGCTAAATGTAGACCTAGGGGCCAAGCTAGTGGCCCAGCCTGCCAGGATATTTCACACAGAAATAGAAGGGCAGATAGTCAAAGAGGTGCAGAAGTTGCTGGCCGCAGGATTCATCAAACCTATTCAGCACCCTCACTGGCTATCCAACATAGTACCAGTGAAGAAGAAGAACGGCCAGATACGATGCTATGTAGATTTCAAAAATCTCAACAAAGCCTGTCCAAAGGACGAATTCCCATTGCTAAACATGGATTTACTAATAGATTCCGCGACAGGAAGTGCCATGTTTTCGTTCATGGATGGTTTCAGCGGATACAATCAGATCAGAATGGCACCAAAGGATGCTGCTTTCAGAACACCCATGAGCAATTTCTACTACACTGTGATGCCCTTCGGGTTAAAAATTCAGGCACAACTTATCAACAAGCAATGACGGCCATATTTCACGACATGATGCACCAGGAGCTGGAAGACTATGTGGATGACATAGTGGTTAAATCAAGGAGGATAGAAGAACACTTTTGCGTATTAAAAAGGGTATTCGAAAGATGCAAAGCTTTTAAGTTAAGAATGAATCCCCTCAAGTGCGCATTCGGAGTGTCCTCTGGGAAATTCCTGGGTTTCCTGGTTCACAGCAGGGGCATAGACAGGGACTCGGTCAAAGCCACGACCATAGCAACTATGAGATCTCTGGCCACAGTAAAAGAGTTGAAGAGCTTCTTAGGAAAAGTCTCATATATCCGGAGATTCATCCCTGGATTGGCATCAATCACCTCTGCTTTCACCAAGTTGTTCAAGAAGGGGCAAAGTTTTGAGTGGGGGGAAGCGCAGCAGACGGCCTTCAAAAGGCTACAACAGATAATGATGAACCTCCCCACGGTGCAGGCCCCTATCCATAAAAGTCCACTGCTACTTTATTTGGCCACCAACTCGTATGCCATTAGTGCACTAATCGCTCAGGAAGATGGAAGTGGTGTCGAGCAGCCAATATACTACATCAGTCGTGCCTTAAAAGATGCAGAAACTTGTTACCCAATGGCAGAGAGAGCATACCTGGCCTTTGTATACGCCTCGCAAAGGTTGCGTCACTATTTCTTGGCCTACGAAGTATGGCTGATGACTAAGTCCCATGCCATTAAAGCTCTGTTACAACAACTGATCCTCTCTGGCAGAATATCCCATTAGTTGCTATAGTTATCACAATACAACTAGAGAATGGGGACACCTAGGGCAGTGAAAAGTCAGGCTATAGCGAATCTATTGGCACAGTTTCCAAGAGAGGAAGAATTCCCGCTAGATGATGAAGTTCCAGGGGAAGTAGCTATGGTAGAGGAGGTCAGAGAACAGTGGGTAATGAAATTCGTTGGGTCTTCTACTACCCATTCCGAAGGGGTGGGAGTAGTTTTGTATCATGAAGAAGACAAGACAATGGCGCTGTCATTTAAGCTGGAATTCCCATGTTCAAACAACACGACGGAGTACGAAGCCTACCTAACGGGGCTTGCCACGGCCCTCGAAATGGGAGTCAAACATTTAAGGGTATTAGGAGATTCAAACTTGGTTGTCTACCAGGCCAAGGGAAGTTTTTCCTTAAAGGAGTCTAGCCTAGCCCTATACAGAGTAATGGCCTAGAAGATGGAAGAAAAATTTTCAACCTTCGAAATAGAGCATGCTCCAAGAAACGAAAACCGGTTTGCGGACGCATTAGCCGCACTGGGTTCACAAATAATCTTCAAAGGGAATAGCACCAGGATAGAAGTCAACAAGAGGGAAGAATCCATCATCGAGATGTTGAAGGAAAAGTTCCGAGAGGAGTAGGGCGAAGGGGATTGGTGGATCCCCATAAAGGAAATCCTGATAAAGGGAGACGATGCAGTAGAATTAAAGATACTAAAAGACTACGCCTTGGTAAGAGAGGAGTTGTACCGCAGGATGCCAGGTGGTGTCTTATCCAGATGCGTAGGGCAGGAAGAAACCCAGAGAAAATTGAAAGAAATACACGACAAGACTTGCGGGTCCTGCAGAGAAGTCAGTCTTTACCGCAGACTACAGAGGGCAGGCTTTTATTGGCCAAGTATGGGTAAAGATGCAGATCAAGTCCAAACCCAGTGTGAGACTTGCCAGCTTGTGGTAGATAAAGAGGAAAGTTACGTTGGATTTGTCAGCGAGGATTAGAGGAGCCCTTTCATGCAGTACCTAACAGAAGGCATCCTGCCACAAAAGCACAATGAAAGATACAAGCTTAAGAGGTTGGCAACACGCTACTTCTTGCATAACATGGTCCTTTTCAAAAAAGGATATGATGGCGACCCTTTGAGGTGTTTGGGCCCTGAAGAAGCAAAAAAAATGATAAAGGAAGTACATTTAGGGGAATGTGGTGAACACCAGGGGAAGAAAAAGCTTTACAGATGCCTGCTGCAAATGGGCTACTACTGGCCAACCATGAAAAAAGATGCGGCAGAATGTGTAAAAAGGTGCCACAGTTGTCAAGTACAAGCTAACTTGATTCATACCCATCCGCAGGATATACATAGCATGGTCACCCCATAGCCCTTCCACACTTGGGGGCTAGATTTAGTAGGGCCAGTCAAGCCACCATCACGTGGATACATATGGATACTAGTGGCTACAGAGTATTTTACTAAGTGGGCAGAAGTAGTGCCACTCCCTAAGGCCACAGGAGGAGCAGTGGAAAATTTCATCAAAGAAAATATAATTGTAAGGTTTGGGGTGCCTCACAGGATCATCAGTGGCAACGGCACACCATTTGTCAAGAGTGATGTAAGAAAGATGCTAGAGTTCTACCAAGTCAAGCACCATCGATCATCACCTTATTACCCTCAAGGGAATGGGCAAACAGAGGCAACAAACAAAACTCTCATAAAGATCACCAGTAAAATGAGCCAAGAGTATACGGAAGGATGGGCGACGCACCTGCTAGATGCTCTCTGGGCTTACAGAATATTACCAAAGTCAGCCATAGGCTTTTCATCCTTTTCCTTAGTCTACGGAACTAAGGTAGTGAGCCGGGCAGAAATAATGACACCATCCCTGAGGGTTATGCAGACGCGAGAAAAGGAAAAGGAGGAAGAAGTCTTCGCGGCAGAAAGGTGCGAGGACCTAGACCAGTTTAATGAAAAGAGAGAAGAGGCCCAGGAACGCAACCAAAGATACAAACAAAAGATGACTGAAGCCTACGGTAGGATGACCAAGAAAAGAGTGTTTGCAGAAGGACAACTTGTGTTAAAGGTGGCAGACTATGTCAGGCGAGGCCTGGCAGGACCATCTAAGTTTGCACCAAAGTGGGAGGGACCCCTTGTGATAAGGGAAGCGCATCAAAGTGGGTATTATTGCCTAACTTAAATGGATGGTAGGGACTTAATGGATCCCATCAATAGGAAATGGCTGAAACGTTATTATGCTTAGGGAAAAGAGTTATGTGGTTGTCCCTTTCTTTTGTTAAAAAACTTTTATGTTTCCTTCACTGCTTTTTTTTTATTCCTCCAAGTGATTATGCCACTGAAGAAAAAATTGTAACGTGCTTTCATGAATATGTAATGAAAAAGTACAAAGTATTAGCACCATGTCGTAGCAATAGTAAAAGTAGTAAGGTGTAGCATCATGATTACAAACCCAAACTGTGGCAAACACACGCCAAATAAATACTATACGAAACATAAAAGTGTTCTGTGCGACATAACAAAAACAGGAAAACAAAGAAAAGGGAAGGAACTGCGTCATCATCAATGGAGTCTGGTCTCCAAAACGACTAGACCCACCAACGCCAGAAAGAAGGCGCTCGCAACGACCTTCCAAATCTGCCACCTCTATCTTTAGAAGCTCGATACGGGCATCTATAGCATAAACGGCTGGCTGAACTCTCCTCATAAAAAGGGCTCGGGCAACTTCACGGAGGTGATCGAGAACAAACTCCACAGCAAAACCCACGCTGATAAGCTTCTAAATCACGGCCGTCCACTGTAGTATTCTCTCAGTAGAAACAGAATCAATAAAGTTGTACTCAATGTCGTTCAGCATGCATCCCAACATCTTCAAGAAATGCTCCCTAGCAAAACGGCCAAGACGGAATTCTTGCATAAAATTGCCACGACTACTGTAGATCATCACCAAGTGAGAAACGGAATCCTCGGGAACTCGGAAGCCATAAAAATCCACGTAAGGAGGACCAGAAGCCCATAAGTCTACCGGGCCAAGGTCATTAACCTCCAGCAGGTCAAAGTGGGCAAAGAAGGTTGCAGCATCATTCGGGACGATGGCGAAACTACTACCCACCTCAAACTAAGAAGGGGCAGTAGGAAGTGGACCGATATATATATATATATATATATATATAAAAAAAAACACAAGGCAAAATGAGAAGCCGTGGTCTAGGAAGAGAAGATTTACAAAAAAAAAAAAAGAGAATATAATAAAAGGGAAAGGAAACTTGCCAGAGCTACCAGGAATGGGGGCTGCGGGTGTAGCAGAAACAAGTACTGTAGGTACAACAGAAGCAGGAGCAGTAGGTACGGCTAAAAAGGGTGCTGAAGGTGCGACAGGAATGGGCGTTACGGGTGTGGCAGGAGCAGGCATTCCCACGCCTACTGCAATTCATGGCCTCTCAAAAGTCTCTGCAAGCAAGGAGATAGGTGTGCAAATGAAATGCAAGTACAAAAAAAATAAAAATAAAAAAATAAAAAAAATAAAAATAAAAATAAAAAAAGCGAAGGGGAGGAAAGATACATACCTATGAAGTCAGGCTCAGGTGAAGCACTCTTCTCTTCATCGGAATCAGAAATCCTCTTCTTCAGGATGGGCGTATCATCGGGATCCTTAAGAATGTCATCGGACCCCTCAGAGGATAAGTCTGTATCAGGACCACGGGTAGCGGAATCGGGAATGGAGGAAGGAGTAACAACAAAGGAAGCACCGCCCTTTACAGCCTGAGAGATAGCTGTAAAGGGGTCACTGGTGGAAATAACAAGTGGCAGAACAGAAGGAGCGGTCTTGGTCTGAACGGTGGTAGGAGATATAGCTCTCTCTGGAGGAGCGAGTGTCTCGACAGGCAGAGGTGTAGTCTCACCAACCCTTTTGGTATGAGTACCCTCTTCTCTAGGTACCGGCTCGGCGAAATGGGTGGGAGCTTTGGCAAGAGCTTTATGTGCAGCAGTAGAGGGAGTGGGAGTTACGAATACCACATCGGCCCCATCAAAAAAGCTTTCCATGGGTACACCCATGGAGGCGGAAATCTCCTCAGCAGTAGGGCAATATATGGATAGAGGTTCAGGCTCCTCCTAAAAAAGAAAAAAGAAAAAGGGGAAGAAGGTGAGTACAAATACTGATGTGAAGACCAAAGGAGTTATTAACCGTGAGAAGCAAAACAAAAGGCACCTAACAGAAAGAACACATGCGAAAAAGAAAAAAAGAGAAGTACCTCAGATTCGGGCTCATCAAGCAGAATAGGGCGAGTAACTGATGAGTCCACCTATGCTTAGACTAAAAGAAAGGAGGAAGAGGAAATTAGCAAAGTTAGCCGCAAGAAAGTTAAAAGGTATTTTCTTTCAAAAAAAGGAGAGATAACTTACTCTCCGCTCAGCAACAGACACAGGATGAGGGGTTGTCTTCCTTTTGCTACCTCGGGTTCTGCTAGCCAGGGAAGCACCTGTATGTGGTAGTGGGGTGGCAGGCTTGGATTTGCTAGCAGATTTAAGCTTGGCAGGAGCTTTCTTACTCGGTATAGAGATGTTTATTACTTTGACATTTTTCTCCCAACTGAGAGGATAATCACCAGCATGCCAGTACCATCCTTTTTTCTCTACGTCCCACTCAAAGATGGCTGACCAATTCTGTCTCTTAGCATATGCCAAAACAGATTTGGAAGGGAGAAGCAAGCGAAGGTTAACCGAGATGACCATACCAAGCCCATCAGGGGGAATAAGAGAGAAGCCACGGCTACCCACTAGCTCATACACGAATGTAGTCATCACCACTTGCCAATAACCGTGCATGGGAGGAGTACAAAGGCCCTCCCTTAATGAACCGAGAACTGTAACAGCACTGAAGCGCTGCCTCCAAAATTCAAAGGCAGTATGCCGCAGGAAAGGGCAGACGGAAGTAGGAGATTCCATAAGGAAGGAAATGTCATTGGGGATATCTTGATCAAACCCAAACTGCCTTCTTACCCGGTTAGCAGGATAGTGAACGAACCTAATGCCTTCGTCGGCTAGGTAAGGCAGCCATCCGGCATTAGTGGCCGCCAGATAAGTAATCCCCGTTTCATCAAAACTAACCAAGGGGGTAGTAGTCCCAATGGTGTCAATAAATGAACCCCTGACAGAATCTATACATGTATAATTTGCACCCAAATTTCTATAAGCCCTCCAAGAAAAATCGACGCCCCCATCAAAAGACTCAACAACAGAATAACCAATGGGCTTCAAGCCAGAGTAGCGGAAAACAAGCGAAAAATCAGACTCAAACCTACCGCAAAAGTCAATAATTATCCTCGAACATGTCTGGTACTTATCTCCAACAAAACGAGCAGGTCTACACTTTGCCAAGTATTGATCACAATGCTCAAATAACAACTGCTGCAGTATGGTACAGTGGATGGAAGAGGTAACTATGTGGTAGGACCCAGCCTGACTCTCGTCACTATGCAGAATATCTAATTGGACATACAGATGCCCCAAGAACATGGGGGCCAATGGCAGGCTCACCCCAGCAGAGATTTTGATGGCTAAACGAAAGTACAAAGGCTTTATAGCATAGTGGGGGTGGGGCCCAAAAAAAAATTTATAAAGCCAAAACGCAACAAAAGCCATGCAGCAAGCAGCTACAGAAAACTTAGAAGAAGAAATAACCCAGTATGACAGCTTGGCATTTCCGGCCATCCTTTTCCTCAGTTTGGCCTCAATAGCCTCTTCTTCTGGAGAAAACTCTAGAGTGGCAGGATCGGCATCACCTAGAATAGGCAGAATTAACTAATTGGCCATATCTTTGAGGGTAACGGTGAGTTCACCGCACGAGAAAAAGAAGGTGTGAGTGGTGGTACACCACCACTGAACCAAATGTTGGAGGTTGTAAAGGTCTCGGAAGTTCGACAAGCAGCGAGATGAGACAATAGCTTTCAAGACGCCGGCTCGTTGCAACAACCCCATGAAGCCCGCATCAGATAACTCACTGTCGACCCATTCTCTCCAACCCAAGGCAGTGCCAGACCCAAATTCGAAATGAATGGGTATGGGAAGTGAGATGCCTTGGTGAATGGCTAGATTAGGGATTGAAGACGCTAACGGAGCCTAAGAGACGTCAGGGTTTCGCCGGACAAGGGCAAGCCATACGCGACCCAGTGGCGGCGCATAGTCACCGAGAACTTTCAAAAAGTGAGGATGTACTTCATACCATGAATCGATCAAAGGGGCGCATTTATTGTTGGGGTCACGCTGTGTCTCTTCCCCAACAAACTGCTCTGACTCGGAGTGTTCCGTCTCCTCGCCTACATCAGGAACGGCGAGAGAGTCGGAAGCGATTGCCTTCCCTTTACGGTGGGAAGAGCCTTGGCTTTTCACCGGCGACATGGTAAGAGGACTTAGTCGAAGAAGATGGGTACGAGTGTTTGAAAGGGAAAAGATAGTGAAGAGTAAGAGACGGAGAATATGTGTTATTGGAAAGGAAGGAGTTTGTGTTTAAAGTGCAGAAGGATTCCTCTTTAAATACTTAGGTCATTAATAACGGCACGAAGGAAGGCGACGGATCAGCCATCAGAATGGGATGAAATTAATGAAACGGCGGCTATGCTTAGAGAATAACTGCCAAATTGGGAAATTCGAAGAGACAACCCTGTTTGCAGCAGGAAAGAAAATATATATATAATATATATATAAGAAGGAGTCCACTGCTTAAAAAGACCCGCAAAGAAAGAAGAAAAAGATGAGAAGAGAGAGGACAGAAACGTCTTTTCATTCACATATGAACCGCAGGAACGTTTCATATGTTCAGGGGGCTAAATGTTGAGGGCCATTTGTGAGAATCCAAGTGGAAAGAAAGAAAGCCTAATAACCAGGGCAACAAAGCAGACAGCAAAACCATTAGACCCAAGCGACAGGAATAATGGATCATAGACCCAAGAAATAAACAAATGGGTCTTGAGGAGGCAAGTGGGCTTGAAGAAGCCCAAAAAGAGAGAAATAGCATGCCATTGGTAGTGTATGAGGTAGAAAAGCGAGAAAGGGCTGCCGCATGCCTAAAGTAATGAAAACTAAGAAAGTAAGGGGTTTATGGTAGGCCCATAAACCCCAAGGATGAAAATAAGGTTATTGGGCCAGGGAAGCCTAATGAAGTTAGTAAAAAGCTCATAGGAATGCAGAATTAGCAAACGGGCCGAGGAAACCCAAAGAAAGCAAACGGGCCAAGGAGGCCTAAGGGAAAAGTCAAAAGGGACGTAGGAGCCCATAAATAAAAGCAAACCTGTGGCCACGCCAAGCCACTAGGAGAAGGAATAAACGGCTGGCCTAAAAGAAGCCTAGCAGGATCAAATTATTACAGTAAGAATAACGAAACGACATTGCAAGAAATAAGGGAAACCAAGGAGCGCGCCAAAGAAATGTAAGGCCCATCATCAAATAAAGCCCAACTCTTGAGGGGAGCGGGAAAACAAAAAGCAGCCAACATAAGAGGTCAAAGAACACAGACGGCGAGCCTCCAGACCACGGCAGATGAATGGGCAGCAGGTAAGTTTTGGACACATATGGAATGAAGGCACACACAAGGCCCAGGTACTACCAGCCTGTACCTAGCCAATACAGAGCATGGTGAGGTTGAGGGGTGAGAGATTTAGAGGGCATGGTTTGGTGGTGGAGAGAAGGGAAAATTCTATTTTGAAGGTTCCGGCTTAGGCTCTTTCGGGGAGGTGTCCTGCTGGGACGGCTTACTACCCAAAAGAGGCAAGCTGAGTTGGAACCATTAGGTGCATGCCATGAGGGATAGAGAGAGAGAAATAACCCAAACCATAGTAGGAAAGAGTGTCACAGCAGACTAGCAAACAAAATACTCTTCCTTGTTTGGCGATGGGAGGGCGACACACATACGGAACAGTGATGGTTGGCCAGTACACCCAGACCAGACAAAGGGAGTTAAGGGCTAAAATAGTAAAATCTGGTCACGGCAGGCACTATAAAAGGAGGGTCTTGGCGTGAACAGAGAGGAGGAGGAACAATGGGAACTTTGAATAAAAAATAGAAAACTTAAAAGAAATAGCAAAAGAAAATGAGTGAGAAGAAAGAAAGGAATAGTGAAAATTAGAACGGTGGGCATGCACCGATAGATTGGTCCCTTCTCTCCCTCATGAAATCCGGCCCTCTGTGAAAACCTCGAGAGTATCTACGCAGAAAAACCACTCAGACCTGTTTCCCTCAGGGCAGTTAATCTCCACGGTAGGACTCTTTCTTGAGAGATTGATCGCATTGAGAAGGAACGTTCTTCCCTTTGTGGCTCTGCTCCTGCGGATTTGATTTTTGGTCGATTTTCCCTAATATTCTGACTAACCCATGCGTATTAACATTTGATATCCTTTGTTATGCTTTTTTCTCTTCCGTAAAAAAGAAAACAATTAGTATTGATGTTGTAATTGATTTTAAGGGCTATTTGGTCAATTCCCCATTAAGTGGCTAGATATTTTTTATTTATTTTATTATTATTATGTCTGCCTGCCACGATTTTTCTAAAACAGTTTCGCCTACCATGAACGCGTCCCTGGCAGACTTGGCCTAGTTTGCGCACAAGTCGGACCAACTTAAGTGGTCCAAACTCTTTTATCTAGAAAACTTAGGCTTAGTGCAGCAGGAGGCAACCCAACACTACTAGCATAGCCCACCCCCTTACAAAGTTATTGTAGAATAATACAGCAAATATAAATAATGCTATGGCAAATAACTTAATAACTGAGCAGCAAACTAATCACCCAAGAAGCATGAACAGTAAAAGGAAAACTTGTCAACCAGAAGGTAGGCTTAGCTTTTGAGTAGAAATGGACCCAAGAAGAAAGCCAATCTCCAATGTGAGTAATCTCAAAGAAGGCTTTTACCGTAAAAGTTACACTTTTTGGAAAAATGGACCTAAATAGTTTAAGCTTTGATTCTCAATTCTTCAAGGAGTGGGTCTGTCAAAAGGGAGAGAAAAAGTGGTCTATTGATGCATGCCTCTATTCCTACCACTTATATCTCTCTGGTTTTTCTATGTGTTCTTTCTTTCTTTTTTCTATTCTTTCGACCTCTCCTTCCTTTTATTCCTCCCCCCTTTTCACTATTCACAGCTATCCCTTTTTATACCATCTACCATGGTGGGATTTACCATTTTTACCCCTCAACTAGTCTTTCTTTTTTTCTCTATTCTTTCTTTCTACATCTCCTTCCTTTCGTTCCTCCCCCCCCCCCTTTTCACTTTTTACAGCTACCCCTTTTTATACCATTTGCCATGGTGGGATTTACCATTTTTACTCCTCAAATACTTTTGACTCCTTATGAGTGTCCTTCTAGGACTGTCTATTGGCCTGCCGTTTGCCCAGCCACTATCTCTGCTTAGAGTGTGTTGGTTACACCACTCTTTATTCCTCAACAAAATTGCTTGTCTTGTTTCTTACCTCTCTCCATTTTCACTTCACTCATCTGGATAAGGATTTAGCTTTCTCATCACCTACCACTATGGCATGCATTAAGTGGTCCTTGCCCATACTTACCTCATTTGGGTGAGATGCCATCCCAGTAGGACATCTCTCCCAAAAAAGCTTGAGCAGGAACCCCATAATAAAACTATTTTTCTCTCCACCACCAAACCACACCCTTTGAAAGCCTTAACCCGTGCTCTAGCCCTTTATGCATGCTCCACTCTGTCTGAATTTGTTTCTTTCTAGCCTTCATACCATTTTTGTTACCTTTGCATTTGTTTGGTTTTATTGTATAGACTAGCTAATGTTTATCTCTTGTGGCGTGAGGGATGTGTGGGTTTTTGGGCTCATATTTTCTGCCTTTTACCCCTTCTTGGATTGGGTATTGCTTGGGCAAAAGCCTTCATCTTCTTGCTGAGTTCATGCCCTTCCCTCTTTATGACTATGGGCCTTTTGGCCACTGATTCTGCCATACCACTTCATTGTTTTTGCTATAGTTTTACCTATCTTTTTTATTTCTTATTACCCTGTGGGCTTGCGGACTGATGCTTCTGCTATGTCAGTCCATTTTTCATCAATTTTTTGCTTAAAGCTTCCATAGCCCACTTTCCACATCTTTACCTCTTTTGGGCTTTGTTGACCAACATTCCTGTTGTGCCAGCTCATTTCACTATTTCATTCCTTGGGCTTCCTTGGTCTATATACTTCTTCTTTACCTCTTTTACTCCTATTGGCTTTTTGATAGATTCTTTGGGCTTCCTCGATCCAATTACTACATCTTTACCTCTTATTACTTTTCGGGCTTATTGGCCTTTAAGCTAACCCATTGAGTTTACTAATTCATTTCTCGAGCTTTCCTGGCCTATTTACTTCCTCTTTACCTCTTATTATTCCCATGGGCTTACTACTTCATTCATTGGGCTTCTTTGGCCCATTTACTTTGTAAGGTTGAATTTAATCAACCATTTTGTTGGCTTTATTCTGTGCAAATTTGCTTGAAATTCAGCACTTAGAAACCCCGTATCTAGGTGTGAGAGAGTGTGAAGAAAAGCTCAAGATTGTGCACTTAGCAAGGGACTCACGACTGGATCTTGCGGCTTGCTCGCGACTTGCAAGTCACCAAAGGATGCATACGAGTGAAGCATGCAGCGGAGCTGAACAGTCACGCCAGCTGGAGCATTATAGGATAAAAAGTTTAGTCTGGCCATTCAGTTAACTGGCGTCTTGGACTTGCGACTCTGTCAAGTCATAAGGCCAAGTTGCCAGTCCACTCTGTTTGGGAAAAACTGACTCTTCGCATTCCATACACACACCAGTATAAATACCTCTTATACCCACGAAATGTAGAGAGCTTCCAGAGAGAATTTTGAGAGAGAAACCCTATAGAAAAACAAGATTGACTCATCCACAATCTTCATCTTTTGATTCTCCAAATTCCTCTACTCTCACCCTCTCCATTGTTAAATCCTTGAGAAGTATATTAACCAAAACCTTTTCTCACCATACCTATATCTGTGAGAAGGCTATTTGGTGCTTGGGAAGCAGTTAGGAAGGGACCAATTGGTATTGGTTGATGCTATGGGTTATAGCGGAATCCAATAAGCTAAAGAAGAAAAAGGTTCGGCGCAACCTCGTTGGAGCAAGAAGCTTAGAGGGCCTAACTAACTGGGTAGATTAGGCTTGGAGACTCTTCTACTATTCATGTATCCCAACTTCATTCTTTAGTGGATTATTGACTGCTTGGAGGACAGTGGAGAGGTTTTACGCCAAGGACTTCGGTTTCCTCTTCGATAACACATCGCTGTGTTGTCCTTGTGTTTGCATCTCTCTTCCCTTAATCTTTTCCATTTAATTTCTGCTGTAGTTGTGATTTTATTTGGTTTAGATTGTTTTATCAATTCGGTTTTAGCTTATGTTCATGTTCCGCACATACATTTTTTGATAATAAGCTTGAATTGGTAATTTGTGAATTGGGGGTCTAAACGTTCAAGGTGTTTTATACACAAATTGAACATTCATACTTCTTCTTTACCTTTTGTATTCTTGTGGGCCTACTGGCCATTAATCCTGCCATTCTAGCCCACTAGGCTTGTTTCCTTATTTCTTTACCATTTTCTCCTTCTCACCTTCTCTATTGTTGGGCTTCTTCTACTGTTGGGCCCTTTGTAAAAAATAGGCATCAACAAGTATCACTATGTGCAGAAGTACAAGAAAGAAGAATGAAGGGAAATGGAGAGGAAATGATACATACCTCGTGAATAAGGACATGAGACGAGTCTCATTAAACTCATCATACCCCATCTCATCCGTGAGACGCTTGGCGTAGGGAATGCCATCTCTCCACAGATGGTACTCAACATCCATCATGGAAAGTGGGGCGAGCATGAACTGTGGAGGATTTTACAGAACCCGTGGTGCATCCTCACCCACCAACTAGTAGCATACCCTCTCTACCAAGTAAAGAAACCTTAGATTAGCACCCTCAAAAGGTTGGGTGATCTCAGAAATGATGATGGCGACAACCTCCAAGTTCGGGTCCGCAATAGCAGGAGCCCTCGTCTATGGACACCAAATGACTTGTGATAGCATGTAAGGTTAAATGAAGAATCCTAAGAGCATGTAAGAGAAAGTAATAGGGAAAAATGAATGTTTAACTCACCTCCTCAAAAGAAAGTCTGTCAAAGTCAGTCCTAACTAAGGAGAAGCTCTTCATATCCACCTTTGCCCCATGAGTGATAAGACCATACTTCATGGCCCAATTGCTAAAAAGAGAAAACACAATTTGCAAGATGACTATTTGCAAGATGACAGTTCACAAGATGATAGTGTGCAAGATGATAGTTTGCAAGATGATAGTGTGCAAGAAGAATGGGTATAGTTTGCAAGGTATGGATATGAATGCAGTTTGCAAGATGACAGTTTGCAAAAGTGTGAAGCACAGTTTTCAAGCCTAGATGACATATGAATAAGCTCAATTACAAGAATGGGAAACACATACATTGTAAGATGCTAGAAAGGATGAGAGAACTAACCTTAAGGAGATTCCAAGGCCCCACCAGCTGACGCAAAGTCCTTCTATTGAGTGTGTCCAAAGAAGACAAGCAAGCAAGACATGCTTGGCCCTAGTTGGCCTCCCAAACCTCCATAAAATCATGGAAGAGGGATAGCCACCTCAGGGACATTGTTTGCCCTCCATTGGTGAAGCGATATGCCCCCAAAATATACAACTAGAGGCCCTAGCCATTCGGACATAGTCATCGTGAGTCACCTATGGGAAAGGCTTGTAATCCCTCTCAATGTCATAATAACGGATTGTATTTGTCAAGTACCTCTTCCCGAGCAATTCTATGCCCAGCTACATGCTCAATGTACCCTTAGGTTGACGAGCGTCCCATCATACCTAAGGCCGTTCATTCGGTGAAAGTCATGAGGAGTCACTATCTTCTCCCAATCAGCAATATGAAGGGTGTGGGTAGTATCCCACCACCTCTTTGCCAAGGACTACACCAAAATGGCGCTGGATGTGGTCTCTGACAGCAAACAGATGATAGGCTTAAAGCTCGTAGCGCGTATGTGGCCCTTTGTCTTATCAGTTAAGACCCTATACCAAGTAGGAACATGGTTGGTGCTGCCCCTACCCAAGAAGGAAAGGTTTGTAAAAAATGAAAATAGAGCATTAAAATTACAATTAGATGAGAAAATAAGTGAAAAAGGAGTTAAAACAGTCAAAATAGGGTTTCCAAGTGCCAGCGTGCGCATGCAGGCCTGCATCTGCGTACGTAGGGATGCCACGTGCATACGCAAGATGGATTATGCGTCCATGTAAACTAAAGAACATGGATTTGTATGCATGAAGGGAGCCTACGTATAGGGCTGTACACAGTGCGGTGCGGCCGGTTATGGGGGGAATTTTTGCACCGCACCTATAGGGTGCGGTTTCCCTCATGCCTGACCGCACCTCGCATGTAAAGGGGCAGGAACCGATCTACTCCAGTTTCGGTTCACCCTAACAGTATGGTACGATTAGTTCGGTGCAAAGTTAAAACAAACATATAAATTAAAAATAAAAAATAAAACAAATCAATCCTCAAACAAGCCACACGGAATTATCAAACAACCCAAATATTCAAAAAAAAAAAAAAAAAAAAACAAACATGTTCTATATATATATATATATATATATCTAATTTCCACACAGAATTTTCAAACAAATTCCCAATATTTATAGAAGCATAGCAAGGAGCCAAGGAGAGGTAGCCTAGGTATTGAGCATTATACAAATTCACATACCTGTTATTGAGCATCAAAACATACTCTAGAAATTTCTATATAATAGCCATGACAAAGGAGAGAAGAGAGAGGAAAGGTTGGAGAACATTGCCATCAAGCTGTAGAAGACGCTGTTGGTGAGTGGTGGCGAGCGACGGAGGTAGGTGGGAGAGAGGCGGAGATGTAGAGAGAGAGAGACAGATAAAGAGAGAGAGAGACAGATAGAGAGAGAGAAGAGGCAGATGAGAGAGAGTGAGGAGAGGTCTGCGTCTAACTAAAGATTTTTCAAATTTAACCTAACCTCTAAATAAAACGACGTCGTTCCTGGCGTTCCTTTTTTCTTTTTTTTCTTTTTTTTTTAAATTCTAACACTAAAATGACACCGTTTTGAACCTGATAGTAAAATTTTAAAATGGTTCCAAAACGGCATCGTTTTGAATAAGATTTTTTTTAAAAAAAATTAAATGAAATGGCGTCGTTTCTAACTAAATTAACCTAAACCCTATTTTTCCTTCTTCTTCCTTTGCTTCTTTCAGTTTCACGCCTCTCTCAGTTTCACGCCAAAATGGTACTCTCTCTTTCTCTCGCTCTCAATTTCTTTTATTTTAAAACTAATGAATGATTATATATTATATATGTATAAGTTAAATATATAAATCGGTTCGGTTCAGTTTCTCTTCGATTTGCAGATCTTGTTGCTGGTCACCGCACTGGGCGACTTTGGTAACGGAAAAAGCCTACCGATCATCGCACCGAAAACCTTCGGTGGAGCTTTCAGCGGTCGGATCGGCGCGATTTCAGGCGGTTTTGTCGGCGCCGGTGAATTCTTGAACAGGCCTACCTATGTATGCATGAGTCATGTATACGTACGCATGAATACAAGCTATGTATGCAAGCCAATACTCATGTACGCATGAACACAAACAAAGAAGTGTTCTTTGACATTTTCAGCAACATTTTGATCAAAACTCATCCTAAATATGTTCCTACCCCTCCTAAAGTGTTAGGTTTTTAAAAACTGAAACCACAGCAAAACCCAAGCAGTTACATGTCCAAAAATAAATTAAAATGGAAGATCAAAGCAAAAGTTGGAAATGAGAAAAGTTTGAAAAACTTACCAATCTGGGTCTTGCACTTTCCAAGAGATGATCATGTGGCTTGTGGGTCAGTGAAAGGGACTTATTCAACCTCGCAACCCCATTCCAACGAATGAGGTTGAACACATTGCCAGAAATCACGTAGAAGCTTTTGTTGGACTTTGGTGCCATGGGGATGAGAGAGTTTGAGAGAGAAAAAGAGTTTTGGATGAGATAATTTTAGTGGAAAAGACAAATTGTGAGGAAGTGAGAGAGAATGTGAAAAGATGAGGAAGATGAAGAGAAATAAGAAGAGAAAGAAAAGAAACGGTTGGTAACCATTGGAATTCTTTTTTTTTTTTGAAGAGGCGGGAAGGTCTGATGGCTAAACTACGTGTAATTTAGGCAACTCCACTAAAATACGTGTATTTAGTAAAAAATCAAATATCCCCAGTGGGTTCCTAGAAGGTAGGAAATGCAAAAGAAAATTCAAGAATGCATCTGTAAATGATAGAAATACCCTCAGTTGGGTAAAGGACACAAAGACTATCGAAACACTCCCCAGTGAATTAAAGGCATCAAGAACATTCCTTAGCGGTAATGAAATCCCTAAAGAAACTCTTCCGTGAGTTAAGATCATCAACCAAATCCCTAGTAAAGTACAGTAGCATGGAAGGACTCCCCTTTCCCAGTCTAAGGCACAAGGATAACCCCCTTGAGAGTTGTGAAAAAAAATTTCCCATGGAGTTAATAAAACCCCCTCGTGAGTGGAATCAACACAAGTTCTCCAGTGAGTCATGAAAGGGAAGAAGAAAATTTTCCCTAGTGGAGTACACATTATCAAAGACTTCCTCGTACGTTGAAAGCACCACCAAAACTCCCCAGAAAGTTATATTTCCCCAGTGGACTACACACCATCAAAGACTTCCTTGTAGGTTGAATTACCAAGAAGGCTCCCTCCTGGGTCGCCAATACACTCCTTAACAAGTCATTCTCCCTAGTGGATCTTTCACCAAGGACTTTCTCGTAAGTTAGAACACCAAGGACACTTGTGCACATATCCTTTGGGAATTGAATATGTAGGCATAGATATCATACAAGTTAGAAGAGAAAGTACAATACTTTTGCATATATCCTCCAAGAATTGAGTATGCAAGCACATACCTTATGCAAGCTAAAATTTGTACACATATCTCGAAGGAATTGAATATGCAGGCACAACAGAAAAGGTAGAGATAAAGATAGAGACCAAAGTCACCCTGAGGCAAAAGCCTCACAAGAAAACGTAGAGATAGAGATGGAAGACAAGAGGTGAAAGCCACTTGGAGAAGTCTGAGGTAAGAGCCCGAAATGGACACCACAGAGATGTATGCTTTTAAGCTCGTAAAAGCACCTTGTTTGTTTGGTTGATAGTTGTGGTCATTGGCCTTGTTTGTTTTTTTAGTGACTTTGGGATAACGAGTCACTCGCATTTTGCTTGCAATTGGCAAAACAGGTTTTGGGATAGTGAACCCATTGCTCATTTCCCGAGTAACAAAAGTGGGAGTTCGGACATACGAATCCCATGCAACTCTACGAAGTTTCACCCCGCCACATGTATGCATGTTGTGTGCCGTGTGCATGGGTTAGGCCCGAACCGTACATCAAAGTAAAATATTTTGTCTCTTATTCTTTTGATTCTGTTAGCTGAGCTTACGAATCAAAAGATGGGCATCTGTAGATGACAGGCCAAGAATGTATTGACCCTTTGTGATGAATTAACAAATTAATTAGCCAAATTGATTAATTAATTCAATTAGTATGCAATACGCGTGATAGTACAAACAAATCAACAATTAAATAAATGAGTGGAAATTAAATTGACACGGTGATTTGTTTACGAATGGGGAAAACCTACAAGGTAAAAACCCCACCGGGTGATTTTAAGGTTACCACTCCTGAGAATTCACTATTATCATAACAAGCAGTTACAAGTAAAAGAATCTTAGTATCTTATACCAACCTACAATTCAACCCTACCCCAATACCCAATTGGACTTGTTCTGTAGTGACAATCTTTCCTTATAATGCACAGCTCCTAGTACGTGACTAATCAATTTGATGTGCGGATCCCAGTACGCGACTTACTCACCGACTTGAGAAAGATGTTGACTGCAAAGTTCTTTAGTTCATCATACGATAAAGATCATGAAAATCCTTAGTTACAAAACTCTACGGTGTACAAACATAGCAGCTTCTTCAAAAGAAAGATGAACTAGGGCAAATTCTGTCTCCGATCACAATTTGCATGAACACAACTTTGCTTCACACTTGCGCAACCTTTGATGGCTCTTAAAACAATTCTTATATATGTTTAGGGTTGTGAGAAAAGAAAGCCCAAACATGTATTCATGGATTGGATTGAAATCAGTTTTGAAAAACTGAATTTCATAAACCTCGATAGATAGCTTATCTGTCGAGCTAGCTGTCAAGCTTTAAAATTCAGCACATCTTCACTTGTTTCTTAGACAGACTTGCATGGCTTTAACACTTAATCTTGAAACCTTGTTCCTTGAAGCATTAAACACATCCTAAATCTACCCAATTATAAGTAAAATGCTTTTTATCAAAGGATTAGCCAATTCCAATTTGATATATATTCCTAACATTAAATCACATATGTCCTAATAGTAGGCACCGCATTTTGTACCCCTTATGACTTGGGCCATCGTTCCCCAATGATGGTAAAATTCTAAAGCCCAAGGTTGGTTTAGTGCTCAATCAAATTAAAATTGACTAGAGGAAGGTTTTTATGGAAAATATAACTCTTTTATGCGTTGAATAAAATTATTTTTAAAAATAAATGCCACGGAAAACCTAGGGCATGTGTATGTAGACACATGTATGTGTATGCATACCCCAAACCTGCAAACGCAAACTTCATGCATGCGTACGCATACACGGGCATGTGTATGCATGCTAGGCCTCTAGAAACTATGAAATGCAAGTTTTCTGCATTAAAGTTGAGGTTTGGAATAAATCCCACATCATCTGGGAGCCATTCCAAACCCCCGTTTTCTCAATACAAAAAGTCATACATGGTACCTTTTCAAAACACATTGAAAATCCTAAGAGAAAACCTAAGATTCTCTAGAAATAGTGAATCAAAGAGAGTTTTTCACAAAACATCCTCAAGTCAGTATTTTTCTGATTAGTGCCTTTTCCTAGATTTGACCTTTGAGTTTTGAAGTTGAATAATCATTTTTGTTTGGTTGTGAATAGATTGATTGAGGAGAAAGGTAAAAATCAAGCTTGAAAAGTTTTGTGTTTGAGGTATTGAGTTCTAAACCTTTCTTTTCTTTTCTTTTTCTTTTTTTTTTTTTTAAATTTTTGTTTTTTTTTTCTTGTTTTATTTATGTTTTAACATGCTTAGGTAGCCTAGGGTTTAGTAGCTTTCTATTTTAAAGCATGTTAGGTTGTTAGATTTATGGTTTTAAGTTCTGCTCTATTTCTTGCTTTGCTGTGTTTCTAGGCTAGGATTTTGAGGTGTGTACAGTACACTAGTCAAGGCATGTGAGAATGCTAACATGGCTAGATCTGGACCTTACGCATGGAATGGCTATGAACGAAGGAGAGGAATCGTTGGCTGGGGGAAAGGATCTTTGTTCCATGCCAATAGCGTGACCATCATGGGAAGAGTGAGATTTGCACCTGACATGGACACCCAGCACTAATAAACAGGAGATAATGACCTCCTGTGGTCAGAGGGTATGAAATCTCTCCCTTTTATTGGTTGTGCTTGTGCTAGACCACTGCTAAGGACATGTGCATCACTTTTAATACCCATGATGTCCCTCTCCTTATCTACGGATTACTCTCCACGTAGTGATAGAGTCACTTTTCACGCCTCTACCCTGACCTTGGCGTGCTTACTCTCTCTTCTCCAGCCACTACATAATACAGTAGCTGTATTAGGGTTCAAATGAGGGAATCACAGTTTGACACTTGTCTTTTGTACCTAGCAATATTCCTCGGACTATAAAAGGAGCATGTTGCTGGACCATTATGGCAAAAACCAGGAGAGAACATTAGAGAAAAGAGTAGAAAGTTTATAAGGAAGTGAGATAGAGAAAAGGCCTGTCTTTTAGGAAAAATATCGTCATTGTACAAGGAAGACTTCCATTTTTCACATAATAGAGAGCTTGAAGGAGTAAGGGACATTCACCCTTGCTCACCCGTGGTTTTTCACCCCTTCTTATGGGTTTTCCACATACTTTCCTTGTTTTCTTTACTTTCCTTACAACACTTTCTTTTTCTCTCGACTATATGATGTTAAAACTTTCATTTTTGTCACTTACAAGCTTTTTTATCAAAATGTACTATTAGATAGCTCATTCGTTTTTTATATGAGTTCATAAATCTAACTTGCACGTGCATTTTTGGCAACTCCGCTGGGGAGAATCTCTGGTTATTCTTCCTTTTAGTTGTATACCATCTATTCTTTTGCATTCTTATGTTTAGATATCTTTCTCCTTGGTCATTTGATGCCTCCAAGAAAGAAAAACGTAGGTGCTTAGGCTGGTTTAGAAGAGAACCAACACGCAGAAGTAAGTGTAGACCATATCTCTATGCACACTGAAGGCTCAGAACTATCTGAAGAGGTCAGACAACCTAGTAATAGAGACCTTGTGGCAGGCATTGAGAACCTTCAGCATTCTCAGGCCTTTATGTGGGAGGAGCTCCAGTCCCTACGCCTGAGGACAATTACCACTCAGACCCCACAAGGTGGCCAAGGACCTCAGGGAGAGACTGAAAGGTTGAATCTTGATCCTCTTCTTAACCAAAGGTTATCCTCACTGACCGAGGGACCTTAGGCATCTCCCTACCTAACTAGGGAAGACATTGTAGCCATTCTGCTCAAGGATAGAAAAGCAAAAAGATTTGCTTACATCGATACAAGATCTCCTAATCTCGAAGTGATGGGTAGGAAACCTTATCCTATGAACTACACACCCCCCCATTTTCCCTAAATATGATGGCATAGTTTGGAATGCCAGAAAGCATATCATGAGGTATGTGGATGCCTTGACAGCTTATTCCCATAACCACGAGTTAAGGCACATAGAGTTCTCCAAATCGTTGGAAGGTTGTGCCTTCACCTACTACATCGGGCTTTTGCCAGGGTCAGTTTTGAGTTGGATAACATGGCTACCTAGTTCATGAAGAAGATTTTCACTTTGGATGAGAAGCTTTCTTTATCAGATTTGCTATAGGAAAGGCAGAGGGTATATGAGGGGTTACTGGACTACATCCGAAGGTTCAGAGACCTCTTTTTGATGTGCTATGATCTTGTGGAGGAAGAAAGATTGGTGGACATCTACATTGTTGGCATGCTATATGAGTATCGTCCCTACTTAGAGAACTTACATATCTCAAGTTTTACAAGGCTGGTAAAAGCATCTAGGAGAGTGGGCACGTCAATGAAAAAGCCCTCCAAAGGTTCAACTTCATAAACCACAAATACCCTTAGATAGACTTGGAAGCGGGAGAGCAAAATGGTGGAGGTAGCTGTGGTGGAAGAGCCAAAGAAGGCCACCAAAGGCAGAAAGAGAGAGAGAAGTGGTATTCCTCCTCCCTTTTCTATCTCAGCGGAAGAGTTATACAGTATCCTTGAAGCCTGGGTGAAAGATGGCGTGGTGGTCCTACTTAAGTGCAAGCGTGAACCAACAGAAGAGAAAAAGTGAGGTGCGCTTTACTGTCAGTACCACAAAAGGATGATTACCACACTATGAACCAGCAGCAGTGTTGCACCTATGCCATTGTAGGATGAAGAGATGACGTTGCGAATCCAATAAGATGATAAAGTGCATGCCTTTCTCGAAGGGATGGGCCTTAGGCAATTGGCTAGAAGAGAGCCAGCTCAAGTCTTAACTCGAGTGGTGTAAAGGAGCCAAGAAGTAGCTGCCTCCAAGGGAAGTGTGTTGCAGGTGGCATATCAAGAGACCAGGGAATCAATGACCTTCTCTCCTAGAGATTTAGCCAACAAGGTTGTGGATGGCGAGAGGTCCTTGTATGTTACTGCTTTCTTGAGAGCTTCTTAGATTAAGAAGGCCCTAGTAGATACTGGTGCCTCCACTAACATTCTACCCCTCTCGATATTGGATGCTTTGGTCATTCTACGAGAAAGAATCATTCGAGAGCCACTCCAAGTGGCAGGGATAGGATTAACAGCATATGCTAGGACATGTATCCTTAGACTTGAGGGTAAGACCTATCAGAGCATGCACTCTCATGCATGTGATGGATGGTGACATTTCGTACCATGTTATAGGGATAGGATCAACAGCATACACTTGGACATGTATCCTTAGACTTATGGGTAGGACTTATCAGAGCACGCACTCTCATGCATGTGATGGATGGTGACACTTCATACCATGTTGTTTTGGGCCACCCTTGGCTTAATGAACACAAAGCAGTAGCTTCCACATATCACTAATGTGTGAAGGCCATTTGGAGAGGAAGGCCAATGGCCATTGAGGCCATTAGGATGCCTTTTGATAGGAAAAACTCCACAATGTAGAGGCAGCCTTGTACCAAGAGTTCGAACCTGAATGAAAGAATAGGTCCCTTCCTTTCAATGCCACTATTTTAAAATAGGAGGAAGATGACGATGAGGAATTCATAGAATCTAAGAGGCCTCCTAGGATGGTCTACGAGTTTTGAAGGTTAAAGGAAAGGGGTCAGGAGAATGGCGGGCCTAACCCCTTTTACCTTGCTCAACAGCCAAGAGGAATGCATTTTTGGAGAACCTATCAAGAAAGCCCCTGAATGTATGAATGATGTCGTGAAGAATGTACAAGAAATCTCAACAAGGGAGGAAAAGAAAGAATGGTTTAGATAAGTAAAGGTCTACTAGAAGAGGAGAAGAGAAGATTAATAGATTTGCTAAAAGAGTATAAAGATGTTTTTGCTTGGGACTATGAAGAGATACCTGGATTAGATCCAAAGGTGGTCACACAAAAGCTAAATGTTGATCCTAAAGCTATGCTTGTGAAGTAGCCAGCAAGGAAATATCGCTTAGATGTTGAGGAAAAGATTAATGCTAAACTAAATAAGCTTTTGAAGGCAAGGTTCATAGAAGAGATCAAATGTCTAGAATGATGGGCCAATATAGTTCTTGTGAAGAAGAAAGGCGGGCATATAAGAATTTTTGTGGACTTAGGGACCTTAATAGGGCATGCCCTAAAGATGGGTTCCCATTGCCCAATGTTGATATTTTGGTAGATGCAGCTGCTGGACACGAACACTTTTCCTTCATGGATGGCTATAGTGGTTATCATCAGATTTTTATGGAGCCGTCAGATGCTCAGAAAACCACCTTTAGAACACCTTTTGGGAATTTCTATTACAAAATGATGCCTTTCAAATTGAAAAATGCTGGTGCCACTTATCAGAGAACCATGACTTTGATCTTTGGTAACATGTTGCATAAGCAAGTGGAGGACTATGTGGATGATTTGGTGGTAAAGGCAAAAAGCTCGGTTGAACATTTGTTGCACCTAAGGCAGGTCTTTGAGAGGTGCAAGGAGTACAACTTGAGAGTGAACCCTTCCAAGTGTGCCTTTGGGGTGTCTTTAGGGAAGTTCTTAGGATTCCTTGTCCACAAGAGAGGGATTAATTTAGATCCCACAAAAGCTAAGGTAATAGCTGCTCTTACCCTGCCAGCAACCTTGAAGGAATTAAGGAGCTTTGTGGGAAAAGTATCTTACTTGAAAAGGGTTAGCTGAGATCATGGAACCTTTGGTCGAACAAACCAAGAAGGGAGTGGCCTTTATGTGATGTGATCAATGTAAGAAGGCATTTAAGAAGATACAAGAAATTTTATCAGATCCTCATACCATGGTGGCTCCATCGCCTGGTAAGCCTCTCTTGCTGTACAAGCAAATACAGAGCAATCACTGGGGGCTTTATTAGCTCAGGAGCAGGAAGGTATGGAGAGGCCAGTATACAACATTAGTAGGTTTATGAAGGGACCAGAATTGAGATACTCAACGGCTGAAAAGGTATGTCTTTCCTTAGCTTTTGATGTGTCAAAGTTTAATCATTACCTTCTAAGGCATCGCGTATAGTTAGTGACCAAGAGCAATCCTGTGAAGTACCTCCTAACCTGCCCTCAGTTGTCTAGGAGAATGGCTTAGTGGACCAGTTTAATAGCATGCCATTATATGGAGTGCATAAGGCTATCTACCATTAAAGGCCAGGATATGGCCGACTTGCTAGCCGACGTCCTAGGGACCAGTGATTTCTCACTTCCCTAACAAGAAGTTTTGTTGACGAAGGAGCAAGAATGGTCTATGCACTTTGATGGTTTGTCTACATCCTAGGAAGGAGGGATAGGAGTAGTATTGAAGTCACCAAGGGAGGCACACACATTTGCCTATAAGCTACGTTTCCTTGTTCAAACAACGAAGTAGAATATGAAGCCCTAGTAGTAGGATTGAAAGCTGCCAAGAGACTTGGCATAAGGAAATTAAATGTGTTTGAGGATTCTAAGTTAGTCATTAAGTAGGTAGGGAGAATCTGTGGAGTGAAAAGTCCTAGCTTGGTTGCTTACAGGGCCACACTGCCGGATCTAATGAAACACTTCACATCCATAGATTGCAAAGTGATTAACCGGAATGAGAACAAGTTCGTTGATTCACTAGCCACCCTAGCCACCAAGTCTGTGTTGAAGAAAGAGAAGATGACCCTCAGAGTGGAGAAACAACTTGGCCTGATCAAAGGCAGATTGTGCCCTCCAGAAGATTGGTGAGAACCCTTGTTAAAGGCAATGGTCCAGGGAAGGTATATTGGATCAAACCTGCCATCAAACATGAAAGACTTCCTCAAGATTAATGGGAATCTAATTTTTAGAGAAGTAGAAGGGTTGCCAATGAAGTATGTCTCAAGATAAGAAGGGTTGACACGACTGTATAGGTTGCACCACCAGATATGTGGGGTAAACCTTGATGTTAGCCTATGCAGAAAATGCAAAATCTGAGGGTTTTTTGGCCAAAGATGGCCAGTGTTTTGCAAGACTTGTTCTATTATTCCCCCAGACGAAGCAAAAGTGCTGCACAGTGAAATATAAGAAGAAGATTGGCAGGATCTATACGTAAAATACCTTTCATGAGGTGTACTACTTGCTAATCGGTTAAAAAGAGAAAAGTTGTAGTGATTAGTTCCCTAAAATCCTATTGTATGCCATGTATGATATTATGTCCTATGTAATAAACTTGTTTTATTATTATCTAAAATAATGGTAACATGAATATTTGGACATTATCATATAGTCCATGAGATACATAGTATGTGATTTATGTGATTTAGTCACAGAAGATATAAATCACAAGTACTTTGTAAACTCAGAATTTTAATTCATAGTCGGTGATGAAATTGGGTATTTCATCTGCAAAGACTATAACATACTCCCTCCGTCCCACTTTTTTTGTCATCTATTCTATTTTGAGATGTCCCAAAATATTGTCCTGTTTTTAAATGTAAAAGTTATCAATTTACCAATGTTCCTATTATACCCCTATTAATTTACTAATTCAATTTTTTGATAAATTTTTTTAAAGGTAGTTTTGGAAACTTATACATTTTTAAAAAGTAGACAAGACAATAAATGATGTTTCCTTAAAAAGTTTAACTTTTCAAATAGGACAAAAAAAGTGGGAAGAAGGGAGTGTCAAATAAGATGGTTTGTCTTGTTCATGGAAGTGGAGACTTATAGTTGATATGCTGATATGTTTTAAGAGTTAAGACATATTGAACTGGACCGCTGTGAGATTTATTATTCTTCTAATAACTATCAAATGAATAATAAATCCCACGACTTCTATTTACATGAACTCTCAATCCTAAGAGAATAATGAACCTGATTATGAAACGTAGGTTGCTTTGATATATCAGGAGTGGGATCTAAAGTTACGATCAAAACCTCAGTATGTTGGGTAGCCACATTTAATGTTGAAGAAACATATATTTTCAAGATGGAATTCATAATCTCTTAACGGAGATATAAAATATTCCTTTGAGATAAATTTAATGGGTTAGGTTATTCAGGATGTTAGGCCTAATTACTTTAGTAAGAAGTTACTAAAGTATATATTTATGAAATTGGATTTCATAAATATATGATGAATAATTTAAAGGATTAAACCGGGTACTCAAGGATTAAAATGTAGTAATCTTCAAAGTGGTAGTCAACATTCATGACTTTGTATTACTATGAATATTTTAATGAAGGGGTGAATGTATAATAAATTATTGGGATATAATTTATTAATAAGGCCTAAAGTGCAATTATATTTATATAGTGATATTAAATATAATTAATGGAAATTTTGGGCTTGTCAAGTGTTGACAGAAAAGCCCAAAACCCATTGGAGCTAGAGTCTTATTTGTCCCTTTTGGTCCCACTCCAAGTCACATACTAAAACCCAATTGGAATGACCTAAAAGGCTAGTCTAATTAGATAATTAGTTATATATAAGGAGATAAACATACAGAATTTAGTAATGCATGGTAATGTATGAAATGATATGCATGTGAGTGTAACCCACTCTCTTATTCTCCCTTGAATATATACATGTAAACTGATTGAGAGACCATATTTTTTGGGCATAAGTGGAATTGGAGTAAAGATTAAAAGTGTTCCCAGGTACTTCTAATCTTTGGTTTTGAATTTTGCCACATCAAGGTACGTTCTCTTGTTCTTAAATTTTGAAATTTACATAGTACATGTTATCAATTGCGAATGAAGTAGATCCATTAATTTTTCGCTGCATATGTTTTGTATGTGATACAAACTATGTTTTTCCAACAGAAGCTTCCAAGGGAAATGGTTAGTGTGCATTCCCAACAAAGAAGTAAAGGGTATTCTCTCTGATTTGCACGAGGGAGAGCCAGCAGGACACCCTAGTGGCAGAAAGCTCTGGCAAATGACTTTGCACTAGGGATACTACTGGGTCGCCATGCAAAGAGATGCCCAAGATTTCACCAAGAAGTGTCAAGAATGTTAAAGGAGAGGAGATGAAAAACACACCAGCCACCAATGCCTTCACCCAACTATGGCACTATATCCTTTCCACAGTTGGTGGCTGGATTTCATAGGTCCTATAAATCCCCTTTTTGAAGGATGTGCCTGGATATTAGTAGCCACTTAGCTATTTACAAAGTGGGTAAAAGCTGCGGCCATGAAGAAAGCAATAGGTAGCTTAGTGGCTAATTTTCTGAAGGAAAATAATAAGTCGTTTTGGGGTACCAAGAAGATTCATTTCTGACAATGGTACGCCATTCCTAAATAAGGATGTGTGTCATAGCAACAGGTAGCTTAGTGGCTAATTTTCTGAAGGAAAATAATATGTCGTTTTGGGGTACCAAGAAGATTCATTTTTGACAATGGTATGCCATTCCTAAATAAGGATGTGTGTCATTTAACAAAATGGTACTCCATAGCTCACATGACATCAACACCCTATTATCCCAAAGGAAATGGCCAAGCTGAGGCCTCTAACAAAAGATTGCTAAAGATATTAGGAAAAATGGCTAAAGAGAATGGAAAAGGATGGAGAGAGGAACTTCCTACAACTTTGTGGGCTCACAGAATAGCCAAATCACAAGCTATAGGAGCCTTACCCTTTTCCCTAGTCTATGACACAGAGGCCATTATCCTAATAGACTTAGTAAGGCCAGAAGTGAAGAGATAGCATGGATACCCAGAGAAGACATTTTGGAGGTTGTAGACACTGCATTTTCTACACCTTATGACTCGAGCCCCTGTT